>NC_080043.1:50337054-50472542 GCF_012489685.1 Lotus japonicus | reverse complement strand
TTGTCAAAGATGTCAGGAGAAGAGGAGGAGCAACCAGCAGTGCGGCTCTCGACCATCGAAATGCGGGCTCTTACACAACATCTGGAAAAACTTAATGAGGAGGCAAACTGAAGAGATCCACGAAAGGCTGGATCAAATGGAGAACCGGAACAATAGTGACAGTGAAGGCGGGAGGCCACGACGAATTCATGAAAATCCTAGACCTGCTCGGATTGAAGGAGTCAAATTCCAAATTCTCCTTTTAAGGGAAAGAGTGATCCAGAGGCATACTTGGAGTGGGAACTCAAAATAGAGCATGTCTTTGCTTGCAACAACTATGAGGAGGACCAAAAGGTGAAACTTGCAGCTGCTCACTTTTCAGACTATGCTCTTGTTTGGGTGGAATAAGTTTGCAAAAGAGAGATTGAGAAATGAGGAGCCAGCGGTGGAAACATGGGCTGAAATGAAACGAATCATGAGGAAAAGATATGTCCCTTCAGCCATGCTAGGGATGTAAAATTTAAACTTCAAAAACTTACCCAAGGCAGCAAGAGTGTTGAGGAGTATTACAAAGAACTTGAGGTGCTTATGTTGCAAGCCAATCTTGAGGAGGATGAAGAGGTAACCATGATTCGATTTATTAATGGTTTATCTAATGATGTTAGAGATATTGTAGAACTTCAGGAATATGTAGACATGGAAGAATTGCTGCACAAGGCCACTAAAGTTGAGCAACAACTCAAAAGGAAAGGGCTTGCAAGGAAGAGTTCTACCAATTCCAATTCATCTTGGAGAGACAGAATGAAGAATGAAGGGCCGAGCACCCTTAGCAAACCAGCCACCAAACCACAAGCTTCAGCTTCTTCAAAACCTCTTGAACAACCATCCAAAAAGAGCAAGAGGTCAAGTGCTTCAAATGCCAAGGTATGGGACATTATGCTTATGAATGTGCCTCCAAAAGACCATGATTCTTAAGGATGATGGAGACTACACCAGTGAGTCCGAAGGAGAACAAAGTGAAGAAGAAGAGGAGGCAGCCATGAATGGTGAACTGTTGATGATCCGAAGAATGCTTGGTAGCCAACAAAAGCCAAAGAAAGAAAGCCAAAGAGAGAATATCTTTCACACAAGATGTTCTGTCAATGGGCAGATTTGCTTGATGATTGTTGATGGCGGAAGCTGTACTAATGTGGCTAGTGAAAGAATGGTGTAGAAGCTGAACCTGGTCACAAAACCACATCCTTGGCCATACAAACTTCAATGGCTCAGCCACTATGGAGAAATACAAGTAAGTAAGCAAGTTGAAGTTGACTTTTCCATTGGCAAATACAGGGATAAGGTTCTTTGTGATGTTGTTCCCATGGAGGCTAGTCACATACTGCTGGGAAGACCATGGCAATATGACACCAACTCTGATCATAATGGAAGCACCAACAAGATCTCATTCCAACATCATGGCCAGAAAATTACGCTCAAACCTTTGAGCCCTAGGGAGGTGCGTGAGGATCAAAAGAAAATGAGAGAAAAGATTGAACAAGAGAGAAAAGAAAAGAGTGAGACACTTGAGAGAAAGCAAAAAGAAAAGAGTGAAACACTTGAGAGAGAGCAAAAAGAAAAGAGTGAAATACTTGAGAGAAAAGAAATTTGTTTGATCAAAAAGAGAGAGGTGAAAAGGATGATAGCTTCAAAACAGATCCTATACTTGATGTTTTGCAAAAATCAGATTTTGAACACTAACACTTTTGAAAATTTTGAGCTGCCTTCTAGTGTTAAATCTCTTTTGCAGGATTATGAGGATGTGTTTCCGACAAGTGTTCCAAGTGGTCTACCACCACTGAGAGGAATTGAGCATCAAATTGATCTCATTCCGGGAGCTTCTTTGCCTAATAGGCCAGCATATAGAAGCAACCCACAAGAAACCACTGAAATTCAAAGACAAGTGGAAGAACTCTTGAACAAAGGGTGGGTAAGAAATAGCATGAGTCCTTGTGCTGTACCGGTGATTTTGGTACCAAAGAAAGATGGGACTTGGAGAATGTGCTCTGATTGTAGAGCCTTGAATAACATCACCATTAAGTATAGGCACCCTATTCCTAGACTTGATGATTTGCTTGATGAATTGCATGGAGCATGTTATTTTTCTAAAATTGATTTGAAAAGTGGTTACAATCAGATAAGGATTAAAGAAGGGGATGAATGGAAAACTGCTTTCAAAACTAAATATGGTTTGTATGAATGGTTGGTTATGCCTTTTGGTTTAACTAATGCACCTAGTACTTTTATGAGACTAATGAACCATGTTTTGAGGGAATTCATTGGGAAATTTGTGGTTGTGTACTTTGATGATATTTTGGTCTATAGCACTACTCTTGAGCTGCATGTTGAGCACTTAAGATCCGTCTTGAGTATGCTTAGAAAGGAACAATTGTTTGCCAATCTTGAGAAATGCACTTTTTGCACTGACCATGTTGTGTTTCTTGGTTTTGTTGTGAGTTCGAAAGGAGTGCAGGTTGATGAGGAAAAGATCAAAGCCATTCAAGAGTGGCCCACTCCTAAATCCGTGGGTGATGTAAGAAGTTTTCATGGCTTGGCCAGTTTCTACAGGAGGTTTGTAAAGGACTTTAGTACCTTGGCAGCACCCCTAAATGAAGTGGTGAAAAAGAATGTGGGTTTTCATTGGGGAAAGAATCAAGAAGAGGCCTTTGCTGCCCTAAAGCATAAGCTTACCCATGCACCTATACTTGCTTTACCTAACTTTGCTAAATCTTTTGAACTTGAATGTGATGCTTCAAATGTAGGTATTGGAGCTGTGTTGCTTCAAGAAGGCCACCCAATTGCTTATTTTAGTGAAAAGTTAAGCGGAGCTGCCCTTAACTATTCTACTTATGATAAGGAATTGTATGCTTTGGTGAGAGCTTTGAAGACCTGGCAGCATTATCTTTTGCCCAAGGAATTCGTGATTCATAGTGATCATGAGTCGCTGAAATACTTGAAGGGGCAAGGTAAGTTGAACAAAAGGCATGCCAAATGGGTTGAATTTTTGGAACAATTTCCCTATGTCATAAAACACAAAAAGGGGAAAAGTAACATTGTGGCTGATGCTTTATCCAGGAGACACGTGTTGCTTTCCATGTTAGAGACTAAATTGCTAGGACTTGAACATGTGAAAGAAATGTATGAAAAAGATGATAACTTTGCTGAAATTTTTGTGGCTTGTGAGAAAGTTTCTCAAAATGGATTTTATAGGCACAATGGATTTTTATTTAAGGAAAACAGGTTGTGTGTGCCTAAAAGTTCCATTAGAGAACTGCTTGTTAAAGAATCCCATGCTGGGGGACTAATGGGTCATTTTGGAGTCCAAAAGACTCTAGAAACTTTACAGGAACATTTCTATTGGCCCAAAATGAAACATGATGTGATCAAGTTTTGTGAACATTGCATTGTTTGCAAGAAGGCTAAGTCTAAGGTGATGCCACATGGTTTGTATACTTCTTTGCCAATCCCTGAATACCCTTGGGTTGACTTGTCTATGGACTTTGTTTTAGGCCTCCCTAGAACAAAGAATGGTAAGGATTCCATTTTTGTGGTTGTTGATAGGTTTTCAAAAATGGCTCACTTTATTCCTTGCAGGAAAGCTGATGATGCTTGTCACGTTGCTGATTTGTTCTTTAAAGAAGTTGTAAGACTTCATGGGATGCCTAGAAGCATAGTTAGTGATAGGGACACCAAGTTCCTAAGTCACTTCTGGAGGACTTTATGGGGGAAGTTAGGCACCAAACTTTTGTTCTCTACCACTTGCCACCCACAAACTGATGGGCAAACTGAGGTGGTTAATAGGACCCTAGGCACCTTGCTTAGGACTGTCCTTAAGGCCAATTTAAAGGCTTGGGAGGCGTGTTTGCCTCATGTTGAATTTGCTTACAATAGGGCTGTCCATAGCACTACCAATTTCTCTCCATTTGAAGTAGTGTATGGATTTAACCCTTTGACTCCTCTTGATTTGTTGCCTATGCCTAACATTTCTGTTTTCAAGCACAAGGAAGGACAGGGCAAAGCTGAATATGTCAAGAAGATGCATGAGCGTGTGAAGGCTCAAATTGAGAGAAAGAATGAGAGTTATGCTAGGCAAGCTAACAAGGGAAGAAAGGAGGTGGTGTTCCAACCCGGAGATTGGGTTTGGGTGCACATGAGGAAGGAAAGGTTTCCAGAACAAAGGAAATCCAAACTCCAACCTAGAGGGGATGGACCTTTTCAAGTGCTTGAGAGAATCAATAACAATGCCTACAAAATAGCGCTTCCAGGTGAGTATAACATCAGCTCAACCTTTAATGTCTCTGATTTATCTCTCTTTGATGCAGATGGCGGAGAATTTGATTTGAGGTCAAATCCTTTTCAAGAGGGAGGGAATGATGAGGACAAGGACAAGGACAAGGGTCATGGAGCCCTAAAAGGACTTGGAGGACCAATGACAAGGGCTAGAGCTAAAAAGGCCAAAGAGACTCTTCAGCAAGTAGTGGCAACCATTCTTGAAGACAAAGTGGTAGAAGAGATGGAACCAAAAATCATGATGATCATTCAGGCCCAAGAAGAAGAGCCAGCCCACGCATAGGGGCTGCCATGTGATGTTCTGTTTTATTTTATTTCAATAAAAATGCAAAGGACCAATTGAATAAGTTGGATCCAAATGCATTATGTTGCTGAATTTTATTTTAGTGTGTTTAATCCACTTCAAGTGGTGTGTGTTTGCATGTGGCGCATGAAGGGCTTAAAGGGAGGGATCCATTCCTTTCTTAAAACTCTTTGAATGTGTTTGAATTTCAATAAGTTCTGAATGGAGGAGTTACATCAGCAAAGTCAAAGGATTGAAGAGCTTTCAAAGCCAAGAATGGAGTTACAAAGAAAGGGAAATTAAGTTCATAAAGAGCATTGAATGCTATATTCCCTGGTCAGAATAACAATCAAGAAAGGGAGTTACATGAAGCAATCAGCCACTAAAAACACGTTCAGGGCTGAAGCATATCACTATCTTCCTCTTTTAATTTGTAACTCCTAGCCTAGGATTCTTCTAGAGAAATTACACCTCATCATTTTTTTGTAACTAGGCTGAATTTCCTTCTTCTTTATAAGGACCACTCCTTCAATGTAATAGACAGATTATGAATGAATTAGTATTTTCTTTTCTGAGTGATTCAGATTTGTGAGAGTGATTCTCATAGTTCTTGAGTGATTCAAGAATTAGGCTTATCAAGGGTTTGTCACCACCTTTGTGTGAAGTCTTCATCTTCCATTTCACTAAAACTTCCCCTCTTTTCTGTCCATTTCCCTTCCATCACGAAATTCTTCTTCTTCTTTCTCACATTTCAGAGTTCTCATCATCCAAGATCAATCCTAGACGATCCATTGCAGCCCTTGCATCAACTTGGGGCGTATCAAATTCCCTCAAAACATGGTTCATTAGTCTCATAAAAGTACTAGGTGCATTAGTTAAACCAAAAGGCATAACCAACCATTCATACAAACCATATTTAGTTTTGAAAGCAGTTTTCCATTCATCCCCTTCTTTAATCCTTATTTGATTGTAACCACTTTTCAAATCAATTTTTGAAAAATAACATGCTCCATGCAATTCATGAAGCAAATCATCAAGTCTAGGAATAGGGTGCCTATACTTAATGGTGATGTTATTCAAGGCTCTACAATCAGAGCACATTCTCCAAGTCCCATCTTTCTTTGGTACCAAAATCACCGCTACAGCACAAGGACTCATGCTATTTCTTACCCACCCTTTGTTCAAGAGTTCTTCCACTTGTCTTTGAATTTCAGTGGTTTCTTGTGGGTTGCTTCTATATGCTGGCCTATTAGGCAAAGAAGCTCCCGGAATGAGATCAATTTGATGCTCAATTCCTCTCAGTGGTGGTAGACCACTTGGAACACTTGTTGGAAACACATCCTCATAATCCTGCAAAAGAGATTTAACACTAGAAGGCAGCTCAAAATTTTCAAAAGTGTTAGTGTTCAAAATCTGATTTTTGCAAAACATCAAGTATAGGATCTGTTTTGAAGCTATCATCCTTTTCACCTCTCTCTTTTTGATCAAACAAATTTCTTTTCTCTCAAGTATTTCACTCTTTTCTTTTTGCTCTCTCTCAAGTGTTTCACTCTTTTCTTTTTGCTTTCTTTCAAGTGTCTCACTCTTTTCTTTTCTCTCTTGTTCAATCTTTTCTCTCATTTTCTTTTGATCCTCACGCACCTCCCTAGGGCTCAAAGGTTTGAGCGTAATTTTCTGGCCATGATGTTGGAATGAGATCTTGTTGGTGCTGCCATTATGATCAGAGTTGGTGTCATATTGCCATGGTCTTCCCAGCAGTATGTGACTAGCCTCCATGGGAACAACATCACAAAGAACCTTATCCCTGTATTTGCCAATGGAAAAGTCAACTTCAACTTGCTTACTTACTTGTATTTCTCCATAGTGGCTGAGCCATTGAAGTTTGTATGGCCAAGGATGTGGTTTTGTGACCAGGTTCAGCTTCTCCACCATTCTTTCACTAGCCACATTAGTACAGCTCCCGCCATCAACAATCATCAAGCAAGTCTGCCCATTGACAGAACATCTTGTGTGAAAGATATTCTCTCTTTGGCTTTCTTTCTTTGGCTTTTGTTGGCTACCAAGCATTCTCCGGATCATCAACAGTTCACCATTCATGGCTGCCTCCTCTTCTTCTTCACTTTGTTCTCCTTCGGACTCACTGGTGTAGTCTTCATCATCCTTAAGAATCATGGTCTTTTTGGAGGCACATTCATAAGCATAATGTCCCATACCTTGGCATTTGAAGCACTTGACCTCTTTGCTCTTTTTGGATGGTTGTTCAAGAGGTTTTGAAGAAGCTGAAGCTTGTGGTTTGGTGGCTGGTTTGCTAAGGGTGCTCGGCCCTTCATTCTTCATTCTGTCTCTCCAAGATGAATTGGAATTGGTAGAACTCTTCCTTGCAAGCCCTTTCCTTTTGAGTTGTTGCTCAACTTTAGTGGCCTTGTGCAGCAATTCTTCCATGTCTACATATTCCTGAAGTTCTACAATATCTCTAACATCATTAGATAAACCATTAATAAATCGAATCATGGTTACCTCTTCATCCTCCTCAAGATTGGCTTGCAACATAAGCACCTCAAGTTCTTTGTAATACTCCTCAACACTCTTGCTGCCTTGGGTAAGTTTTTGAAGTTTAAATTTTACATCCCTAGCATGGCTTGAAGGGACATATCTTTTCCTCATGATTCGTTTCATTTCAGCCCATGTTTCCACCGCTGGCTCCTCATTTCTCAATCTCTCTTTTGCAAACTTATTCCACCAAACAAGAGCATAGTCTGAAAAGTGAGCAGCTGCAAGTTTCACCTTTTGGTCCTCCTCATAGTTGTTGCAAGCAAAGACATGCTCTATTTTGAGTTCCCACTCCAAGTATGCCTCTGGATCACTCTTTCCCTTAAAAGGAGGAATTTGGAATTTGACTCCTTCAATCCGAGCAGGTCTAGGATTTTCATGAATTCGTCGTGGCCTCCCGCCTTCACTGTCACTATTGTTCCGGTTCTCCATTTGATCCAGCCTTTCGTGGATCTCTTCAGTTTGCCTCCTCATTAAGTTTTCCAGATGTTGTGTAAGAGCCCGCATTTCGATGGTCGAGAGTCGCACTGCTGGTTGCTCCTCCTCTTCTCCTGACATCTTTGACAAATGAAAAGATTCAAGTAGAACAAACAAATGTTAGTGTTTACCTCACTTCTCTCGTGTTTCCCTCAAATTGGCTTTTCTATGATGTGCACTCTTGCCTTTTTCCACTCAAAAATTCTCACAATCTCTTGAGTAAATCAAAGTTAAGACACACAAAGAATTATGCCACCAAATTTGTGTAGAGTCACACAGATTAGAATAGACTTTAGAATATGAAACAAAAGAAGACAAGACAAATCACCACAGAAATGGAAAGGACTCCAAATATTTAGAGACTAAAGAAGAATTCAAGAACAAACAGAAAGAAGAAAATAAATTGGAATGCTAGCAACAAAATTACCTTGAACAATTGAATTTGGCTAATTAAACAAGAACCATTCAGCCATTTTTTTTTTTTGAATTTTCGTTTTTTTTTTTTTGAATTTTCGTTTTGTAATTTGTTTTTGATTCTGAACAATTAACAAGGCTTAACTTTTGCAATGGTTCAGCCAAAAGAAACAAAAACTAAAATCAAGGTAACAAGAAATGACAAAGAGTTGCTAACCAGAATTCCAGATAAGAAAAGAAACCAAAATCCTAGAACCGGAGCTCTGATTACCAAATGATATGCCCCAAGTTGATGCACGGGCTTGATGGATCGTCTAGGATGATTTTAGGACTTGAGAAATCTGAGTTGGAAGGGGAAAACAAAGAAGAATTTCGTGCAAGGAAAAGATGGACAGAATTGGAATGGAACTTTATGGATATGGAAGTGCAGACGTCACACAAAGGTGGTGGCAAACCTTTGATAAGTCAAGGTCTTGAATCACTCAAGGGATATGAGAATCACTCTCAACAAACTGAACTAACTCAGAAAAAATAATCTTATTCATTCATGATCTCCATGCTTGGCCGTCCCTCCCTTTTAAAAGAGTTTGGCTTTGTTTTGAATTACAAAGGTGAGTCATGGTCTTAACTCCAATTAATGACTAATTATGGAGTTTTAACATCCAATTCTGAACTGAAAATTCAAATAAAATCTCCTAATGAGCTGGTCAAGCTCAGCTTGTAACAGCCCCTAAACTTTCTCTCATTACATTAAACAAAAACAGGAAATTAACTTCAATTGAAAGAGATTCTTGGAGTTTTACTTCAGCCATCAAGAGCTGATGCAAACTTGGAATATTCCTCCCTTAAAGCCTTCTTATTCACGCCCCACATGCCTCCACTTCAGGTCCATTAATTGCTAATGCATCCTTGGTGTATTAGGGACTTATTGGATTGAAAAAAAAACTAGAAATAAAATTCGAACTCAGCTCCAATTAATTGGGCTGATCTTGGACGACTTCCTCTTCATAGTTCATGAGGAAATTCACCAATTTGGGCTCAAGTTCTCGCACATGGGTTCCTTCCTCAAGAGCTAATGCTATCATCTGTTGAAGTGCTTCCTTGGCCCTTTTAGCCCTTGCCCTAGTCATTGGTCCTCCAAGTCCTTTTAGCGCTCCATGACCCTTGTCCTTGTCCTTGTCCTCATCATCAACATGCCAAACACCTTTCAAGAAGCCATATTGATCAAGATAGTACAACTTGTATTTGAGCATGAAATCACAATTGGAACCATTAGTCTCAAGTTCTCTACCCATGGCACATTCAGCTTGTTTAGAATTATTCCAAGTAGAGTTACAATCAAAATCAGGTGAAGATTTATGCATGTTCAGAACATCCTTGTTATGCAAATCATCATGTGAAAATGAATTAGTCAACGTATGCACATTAACATGTAAATCAGAAGAATTCTTCATGTGTATCAAATTTTCATGTAAACCATTAGGAACAACCACAACACTTGAATCAAACAAAGTAACTACTCCCTGCTCGGTCTCTTGAGGATTGCTCAAAATTGTTGGCTTCACAACTAATGGTGCACTTGGGATTAGACCAATCTGTTTCCTAGTTCTTAATGGTGATGTAAAATCACATGGATCTTGATCCTGCAGAATATGTTCAACACCACTAGACAAAGAAAAGTTATTATAATCATTGGAAATCATGGTTATTTCTTGACAAGAAAACACTTGACCATCACTGCTATTTTTTTCACAATCCTTTTCTTTTTTTCTCAATTCCTCATTCTTTTCACTATCAACTTCTTTTTCTATCAATTCTTCTTTCTTTTCACTTCTCATTTCTTTTTCTCTCAACTCTTCTTTCTTTTCATTTCTCATTTCTTTTTCTCTCAACTCTTCTTTCTTTTCACTTTCTCTCTTTTCCAATTTCTCATTTCTATCCTTCCTTATTTCTCCCTCATGCTCTCTCCCTCTTTCCCCTTCATGCCTCCCAGAATATCTTCCATATGAAGACTCCTCTTCTTTATTGTTTCGCCTAGGAGGGATCCCAGACCTTGATGAATGTGTTAAATCATCCAATCTCCTATTCAAGGCATCAAATTGTTCTTGAAAAACTTTTGCCAAAAATTTGAGATCAAGTTCTTCTTTTCCTCCTCTACTCATGATTAAGTGCTGCAAGAAATAGTAAGTAATAAAATCCTCACTCACACAATCTCACGTGTTTACGCTCAAAACATTTTAATCACTCGTGTTTCGCTCAATATTTGGCTTTTTTTTTTTCTCTAATGATCTCACAACTCTTGCCTTTTACCACTCAGCTTCACCTTATGAGCTCTTAAATTAAGAACTTTAGGATGGTTCTACACAACAAGGAACAGCTAGAGTATGAAGATGATAACTTCAGTGATTTAAGGAAAATGAGAGATTAGGAAGGACACACTAATTTTTTTTTAAGATAAATAGAAAACGAGAACAATGGCTGAGGTTTTTTTTTTTTTTTTTGATTGCTGGAAAGAAACACACTTAAATTCTTCAGGTCACAACTCTTTTTTTTTCTTTTTTTTTGTAATACTTTTTTTTTGTGCTTTTGGACCTGAACACTTCTTTTTTTTTTTTCACTTTTTTTTTCCAGCAGAATGCAAATCACAAAAGACAAAAAAAATGAAGGAACACACGAAAACTTCAAAAAAGATGATGAGAAGACAAGGGAAAGGATAATATGAGTAGGCTGTTTTTTTTTATATAGAATGAGAACAACAAAAAAAAAACGAAAAATAAAAACAAAATGGAGAAAAGAAACCTGGTTTTCAAGAACCTGGCTCTGATACCAAATGATATGATTTGGGAAACAAAGGATCGTCTTGAAAACCGGGGACAAAAGATAGGAACTTGACCCTAACCGCGACCTGCCGGTAGAACCAAAGTTATAAAAGATAAAAGGGGAACTTGACCCTAACCGCAACCTGCCGGTAGAACCAAAGTTATCAAGTTTAGTTCTTAACCCAAGAACAAATGGGAAGCTCTCACAATATGAGAAAACTCAATATCATTCAGATTCAAAAACTGATTTGTTCCATACATTGAGTCCCTATTTATAGGCTAAGTGGGATGCTACTCTTTCCAATAAGTAATAATGCTCCCACTTACATTTAATAGACTCCACTAGAGATTTATAGCTCCACTAGCATTGGAAACTTGAGTAAAAACCCACTATTCCTAAAGATGAGTCAAAGGCTCATAAAAGACATTAAAAACCAACTAGGGGGAATACAAAATGTCATCAGAAAATTCACCCCTAAATTAAATACGAAAATTCAAAAGAGAATAAAAATATTGGACTTATTTTGTAGTTATGAAGGTCCAATAATTATTAGTCTCTAATTTGTATAATTTCAGCTCATGAATGCATCTTTAACATGGAGATTGGGCTCTTGACAAATCTGCCTTCATGTTGGGTCCAAACCATCATTCTTAATTTGAAGGAAAAATCCTTGCAAAGCTTGATTCATTCCTTTAGGCTTGGACCTTGTAATTGGACATCCTATTCCTTGGAAAAGAGTCTATGAATGGGCTGGTCCGATCTCTATCAGGAACTCTTAAATTCTCCAAAAGAACAAGAAATCACACTAACACAGCTTACACATCAAAAACTGGTTGTATACTCCCCCTTTTTGTCATAAGAAAAAAGCATGGGGTGTGAAAAACTTAGCTTGAAGTACAAGGTACTCCCCCTTAGAGAAGGTCTAAGTTTAAAAAGATGGAGAAAAGAAAAAAAATTAAAGAAAACGTTTTTAATTAATGTATATGCAGAAGATTAAATGAATGAGTGAAACGTTTACCACCGGCCAAGGAGTTAAGGTAAACATTTGTACCAATAAACAATCCTCGAGAAACTGCTTCAGCATTAACTTCTGTAGACTGAACTGAGCTTATAAATAGCGGTTAAAGCATAGAAGTCTTCACATCTCGTTTTCACTTGAACTCAAATTGCAATGACATCCTTCATAGCATGCATCGAGCAATTGAGGAAGAAGGCCTTTGATGAAGATCTCTTTATCAATGTGCGCCATCCAGAGGAGCCGAGTGTCTATAGTCTGACAAACCAGCTACTAGGCATGAGCCTGAGTCCAGAAATGGACAACATCCTCAGAGGCTTCCCCAGATTCGTGGAGGAAATGCAAGTATTCTTCCAGAAGGAGCTGGACCTTTATGAGAAGTGTGGCGTCCCCTTCCTCAAGTGACGAGTTCTCCCTAACTCCATCACTCAGGAGGGAGCACGCTACATGAAATAGTGAACCCTTTTTTTTTCCTACTTAGGGTTTCCTCATTAGGTCGGGATCGCAAGAGTAAAGAGTACTCGAGCGTTTCCCTTAACATCCCCAGGCATTTCGACCTCCTAACTTAAGACTACGTGAATAATGATATAAACCACACAAATCATACATGGCCTGCATAGTTGGTGGACGGATCCACCGCATAAGTCTGCAGGTAAGAAGACAACACATAAAGAGGACACAGTGCCCTCAAACACATAGTCTAGTACAGGTAATCAGAATACAGAAACAGAAACATAAATCATCATTATCATAATCATCAGAAACTCGGACCATATGGCTTCATCCCCACAGATCTTCCTCCTCCGGATCTTCCTCACTGACTCCCCCGCTGGCTGCTGGCACTGACCCTGGCTCTACTGTCGGACCCTGCTCTAACTCCCTAACTCCGGACGCCTCGCCTCTCCGAAATCTGCGACGGTAAATCCTGGCATCTCGGGAGAATCTAGGGGATCTCACTCGCTTGCGGGCTGTGACCCGAAAGCAAGACAAGTTCCTCCGGGGTGGAGGAGATCCCATAGACTCCTGGGTCTGCGGAACTCTCTGATATGGGGATCCCGGTGGGCTCACCACGGTGACTGGTATAAACGAATGCGTTGCACCCGAATCATATAAAATACTTAAAGGAAAACTATCAACATAACACGTACCTTGGATAAGTTCTGGCGCTTCAACTGCCTCCTCCAGTGTCATCGCAAACACTTTCCCCTTATTCGCGGGTTGTCCAAACTTCCGGTTATCTCTCGGTGCCGGTGCTCCTCTACTACTTCCCTTGCCTGTTGTAGCGGTAGGGTTTCGATTCCCATTTCCGCTGGCCTGTGTACTAGCCTGTTCCCCTAACACGGCTCTACAGTCCGGAGCACGATGTCCATTCTTTCGGCGTCTCACGCATAATGGATTGTTAGGATTGAACCCACTTGTCCTGTTGTGGAATCTAAATCCTCCTGTTCGATTTCCGAACTGGTTCCTCACTTGCTCGGGTGGCTTAAAGTATGGCTTCCTCCTCTCTTCCTTCTTCTTCGGGGCCTTGTTAACACCTTGGCCCCTCAAGTACTCCTTCCTAGACTTCTCGTTTTCATCAAAAATCCTACACTTCTCTACCAGAGTAGCAAAGTTCCGAATCTGGTCATGTCCCACAACAGTCCTGATGTCTGGCCTCAGTCCATATTCAAACTTGACACACTTTGAGGTCTCATCAGCTGCTGCACTATAATGCGGGTGGAACCGACACAGTTCTTCAAACTTAGCTGCATACTCTCCTACTGACATCATACCTTGCTTTAACTCCAAGAATTCCATCTCTTTCCTCCCCTTTCCGTCCGCCGGGAAGTACTTTTCCAGAAATGCATTCCTAAAGATCTCCCAGGTTATCGCTCCTTCCGCTAGAGTTATCCTTCCTCTTACTCCAGTCCACCATGTCCTAGCTTCTCCTGAAAGTAAATAACTAGCAAAAGCAACCTTACGCGGGTCTGCACATACTAACGTCTCATAAATCCTATGTCATTCTCGGATCCACTCATACGCTCCGTCGAGATTGTAACCCCCTTCAAACTTTGGCGGATCTCGCTTCAGAAACTTGTCCAAACCGTGGTAGACGTCCTCTTCCGCTGGTTGGTGTCCAGCTCCATTCCCAGCTCTTTCCGCTTGCTCGGTCAAGAAAGCGGTAAGTTGTTCAATAGCTCTTGCCATTGCTGCCGTCATCCTTTCCTGAAATTAACAGAGTGATTAGTTTCTTATGACCTCAACTACCTATCCTAGACTCCCTAGTAGGCTTCTAACCCTAGGCCGACGAATCACTGCTCTGATACCAATCCGTGTGGCGTCCCCTTCCTCAAGTGACGAGTTCTCCCTAACTCCATCACTCAGGAGTGAGCACGCTACGTGAAATAGTGAACCCTTTTTTTTTTCTACTAAGGGTTTCCTCATTAGGTCGGGATCGCAAGAGTAAAGAGTACTCGAGCGTTTCCCTTAACATCCCTAGGTATTTCAAACTCCTAACTTAGGACTACGGGAATAACGATATAAACCACACAAATCATACATAGCATGCATAGTTGGTGGACGGATCCACCGCATAAGTCTGGTACAGGTAAAGAGGACACAGTGCCCTCAAACACATAGTCTGGTACAGGTAATCAGAATACAGAAACAAAAACATAAATCATCATCATCAGAAACTCGGACCATATGGCTTCATCCCCTCGGATCTTCCTCCTTCGGATCCTCCTCACTGACTCCCCCGCTGGCTGCTGGCACTGACCCTGGCTCTGCTGTCGGACACTGCTCTGACTCCCTGACTTCGGACGCCTCGCCTCTCCGAAATCTGCGACGGTAAATCCTGGCATCTCGGGAGAATCTAGGGGATCTCACTCGCTTGCAGGCTGTGACCCGAAAGCAAGACTAGTTCCTCCGGGGTGGAGGAGATCCCATAGACTCCTGGGTCTACGGAACTCTCTAATATGGGGATCTCGGTGGGCTCACCACGGTGACTGGTACTGCTGGGATAGGCTCTCCGGTCTCCATAGGCTCGCCTGCCTGTGAATATGGCACCTGTGGACTACCTGGACTCCGCGGACCAACGTGCTCAGCGTGGGTCGGCAGGAAGAATGAGAACACCATCGGGAGTGTCACTAGGAAACCGATGTGTCCTGCTCCTGGATCCCTGCACCACAAAATTGTGAGTCCCTGATAAAAGCAGTATCCGGTAACTGGGTCAACATGCCAGCCAGCACGGGACGGGAAATCAGCGTGGATCGCGAGGACTGGAGGGAAGCTCATTGTCACACCCGTTATCTGCTTTTATAAAAATAAGTGCAAGTAGGAAATGGTGAGTTCATCGCCAACCTTATTCCTCCGTCCTTTGAATTGACTTCTCTCACTATTTCGTAGGAAATGGTGAGTTCATCGCCAACCTTTTTATTATTTTATTTATCATGTGATGAGTATAATTTAAGGGCCCGAAGCTATTGCTTCGTTATCTTCGGAAAGTCGTCTCGAGAACATGGACACTCCTTACAGTCCACTCTTTACCAGACAATGATCGCTCAGTAGCTCACAGACAGAAGTACACAACGCAACTCTTTGCCTTAAACATCATGCCAATCCCGACCTCAGGGGTCCTGCCGAGACAGACATGAGAGGTGTACTGCCGTGTAAATCCTGGGTCAATTCATCTCTGAACATGACCACCTTTGGCGTCTCTGTATTCCCACTCTCTTAGTGGTAGTGTCAGTACTTTCCTACTCCTTATTGCTCCTTAAGTGTATTTTCAAATATCAATCATCTCCCCCTTATACTTCCATTAAGTTTCTAATAAATTAGAAACAAGCATCTGCTGCCTTACTTAAAGTAAGTACACCATAGTAATTATAGAGGTGGGATCTTTGATAAGATCAAGTAGTTCTAGGAATGCAAGCGGGAGTTCTAATCCGCCGTTAATGGTTATGTACTTTTAATTGCTTAGAGAAAAGGGCTCACTTGCCTTGCCTATATTACTATCATTATTCATTTTATTGCTCTACCTATCCTACGGGTAATCCTAAGGTGTTATAGGTGGTTTAATTTTCAAAAGCAAGTATCAATAACACATTAAATCGGGGATTATCTTTTCCCTCTTCCCACTACCTCAGATGCTTAGCGTATCAGGAACAATCCTAATACCATGTCACTTATAATCCTAAGTACCACTATATCCCATAGTGTACTATCATCCCTTTCTACTGTGCATCACTTCAATCATGGATCACAGTCACAGCAATTCAGCACAATAATTCATCCAACATTCACTCTTCAAGCACAACATCCAATCATGCATCCAATAACATATAAGCAAGTAATAATATGCTTTCTACCGTAATAACGTTCAACTTATGAGTTGTGTACCAAGACAAGGTCTTGTATAACCCCCCTTACCTTTAACCTTTACCAATAGAGGATCGTGTGTGTCTGAGATAGCTCCCTCTACACCATTGATTATGCTTGGGTCAAGATAAGCTAATCGAGGCATTAAATCGTTCGTTACTATTATTATTATTATTATTATTATTATTATTATTATTATTATTATTATTATTATTCCTTTTTGCTATCAAACTAGCGTCATTCTAACTTAGCCTTGATCTCAACTAACTAGGGTGTAACCTATATTTTGCATGTCCATTAATCTGACCTAATTAGTTTTAAGTCACTAAATCATACACTTAGGTTATTTACTAATTTAAAAACAACAACTTAATCATCTAGTTATATTATGCAAACTAATTTCATTTTCTAATAGCTAATTCCTATAATTCTTTCCATGTTACCATTTCTGTCCTCATGTCCTATACATCCTCATAATCTGATTTCATTATTTCTAAGTCATTAATCTAATAATCTAACTTAAGCTAAAATATTTCTACTTAATTATTTCTAATTACTTAAGCCATATTATGTAAATTAATTCTATGACTAAGTTACAATTCCTAAGTCTTTACCTGGTTATTATCCTACTGGTTTCAGGTTCTATTAAGCTCATTTTATTGTTCTCAGGTTCAGAACCACTTATTTTAAGCACTTAATTCAAAGTCTACTTGCAAACTAAGAAATCTATAAACTAAGCCTAATGTTAACATCTAATAGTCTATTCCTATAGTTTTCTACCTTCTGAGTTCAATGGAATCATCAATTTCAACTTCTGGACACTCTAACAGTGCCAATTCACGATTTCAGGGGCTGCCTACAAGGTGAAATTGGGGCTTTCCTCTTCAGGGCTCTAACACTACAATTAACTATCCTAAAAGCTCCTATGACGTTTCAGAAGCATAAACTAATCTAGTTTGCAGGACAATTCACTCTCAGAAGCTCAACCCGATGGCTTCTTCGAGCTCCAAAGACCTTGGATCGGTTCTCATTGATTCCTAACGATTCATGGCTCTAAACTAGTCTAAAGCTTCCTATCTATGTCCTAACATGCTCAGGGGATCAATTTGGATCGAAAACAAGCTAAAATTGGCGTGTTTCAGAAGCTACCTCGCCGGAAGTTGCAGAACTCGCCTGAGAAGATGATCGGAGGATCCTAGATTGTCACCGCCGTGATACTCCGGGTACTGGAACTTGATCTACAGGTCCTGGGAGTTGAATGGTTCTCGTGGGTGTGGCTGAAGTGCTCGGTGATGAGAGAAAAGGCGCGTTACAGGTTGAGGGGTCGCTGGAGCTTTGCCGGAGATGGTGAAAGCTTCGTTTCTCGACCAAAACTTGACCACGAATAGTCAATCCTCTTCCTCTCCTCTCCAGGAACACAATGGGACAAGAATCAGGGTCTAACTCTCTCTGGTTTGAGAGATTCGAAGAGAAGAAGTTTCTGAACTTCCCCTCGGTTTTTCTCTTCTGTCAAGCTCTCTGGGCACTCTCTGAGGGTTTCAAGGGGCTTAGTGTGATGCTGTGGTCGTGTGGAGTCGAATGGTACTCCTTATATAGGCTGAAAAGTGATTAAATGGCTAATCCAAGCTTAAGCATTTTCAAGGTTGCACCACCAATAGGTTTTCATGCATGGTGATTAACCTAGGGCTTATGGTTGCGTGGGAGGAGTTTGGAAAGCTTTAGAAGCCATCAAAGGTGATGAAGGAAGGGTGTCATGGCTGATTGCATGCTTGAGTCAGCGGCACACAAATCCTAGGGTTCCGACTGGTCAATTTCTTTATTACTTTCCATGTCGGGACAAAACTGATGCAATATTATACTGGTTTAACTTTGTTAGTGCTAAATTAGGGTGTATTTCCCCTCTCAAGGTTCAATATCATCTCCTTAGAGTGGTTAAAGTATCACTCTTTTAGCTTGGTTTGGGTTTGAATCACTCTGAGACAATGCATTTATCATTGTCAAGAAATGTGATCAGATCATCTATTTAGCCTATCCTACCTCTATCTCAAGTTCATCCTCTTTTTGAGGTTATTGTGACCATGTCTTTGATACTTTTATTGCCGGGTCGATTTAAAGTCGATTGACCGACGTCTCGGTTTACGTGCAAACAAGCAATATAGTAAAATATTCACACATACATGCATACACACACGCACATATTATATATATATATTATATAGTATAGTTAGATTGTTAGTGCGTATTTGCCTATTCCGACTTTCTAGGGTTTCGTATCTCCTATGAGGTCGTTACCTGGTTGGTGGGATGTTACAAGGAGATCAGAGCAACAGAGGTGGTTCTGGAGACTGTGGCGGAGGGTCCTGAGAGGCAGGAGTTGCGCTAGAGCTTGGTCCACTTATAACATAGGCAGCATCGTCTGGAGCTTGAGAAAGCAGCGATGCGAAGGCAATGTAGAGTATTGAGGAAAAAACCTCCTTTTTAAATGTATCAATGCATTGTATGAATTATCTTATTAATAAAAAAACTTGTTTGTTGATTAATGTGTATGAGTAAAAATAAGTAATGATGAACAAGGAATTATGAAAGCACATATGAAGGAAAAAAATGATAAACTGATAAAAGAAAAATAGTTAAATACGAAAACATAGTAACATAGTAGAGAAACAGAATCAAAGAGAGTTCCTAAAGACAAGTCTTCTTCAGAAGTTCTGTGCACATCTCTTTAAGACTTTGAAGAAGAGCTTCATGAGAATCAAGTCTTTGTTCAATTAGATCAAGTCTTGAATCTGACTGAGGTTGAGCAGACGGAACAGCTTGATCAGAGTGAGGAACTTGAGCAGATGTGGAGGCAACATCAGTAAATGGAATAATTCCAAGTGCCTGATTTCTAAGTGCCTCAGCTTCAGCTTGTAATTTAGCTGCTTGTTCCGGAGCTTGCAACCTTGCAGCTTAACGTTGTTCTGCTTCAAGCCTTGCAGCTTCTTCTTCTTTTTCTTTCTTCTTTCTAGCTTCTTCAATAATAGCATGAAGTTGATTTCTCAATATTTGTTCATTCAGAGCTGCTCTTCTTCTGAAACGCTGACTGGCAGCTTCAACTCTTTGATCCCTTTCAGCAGTTAGGAAACCCAGCATCACTGCCGCTTGGTCAAGCATCCAAGTGCAAAGACGATCCCAGTCTTTAGCAACCAAGTTTGGTTTCTCACTGAGGTCAGTGCGACCTTGCACATTGCGAACTATAACGCCCTGATTTCTCGAGTGTCACACAGTAACCAATCACGTGTATTTTCACAAAGAATTTTCGCAGTTCATTTAATTAATCTTCAACTAATGACAAAAACTCAATTATTGCAAAACTCTTGAAACTTTACGAATGAATTTGCGGAATAAATAAATCTTGCATTTCTGATTAAAAATAACCTTTAATTAAAACGAGGAAAATAATCCCAAAACATAACTCCGAATCCGAGGGCGAAGCCCTATACAAAAATACATAATTGATCTCCAAACGGAAATAAATAAGTTTCCAATAATAGAGAAAAATAAAAGTAAAATCCGATGTAGCTCTCATAGGACACTCCCACATGTGAAAATCTCGACTCTACTCCTCATCATCGCTAGAAATGTAGATGACCTCTGAAGTCTCGGGAACTCGACTCTTCCATGGATAAGCTGGTTCCCCCTCAGATCCCGAGAGCCATCCACACTGCCTCTCCTTAGGCGGACGTTCTTCACTCGCATCTGGAACAGGCTCCAATGCGGGCATATCTCCATAGTCATCAACTGGTCTAGCTTCCTTTGCCTCCGGTGGTGAAGACTCCACTGTATTCTTCTCCTCTATCAACGATGACTCAGCTGTAGTGTCTTCCGAAGGATCTTCTTCCTCCTCGTCCTCCCAGGACTCGAGCGGCTCCTCCACGGTAGTCTGATCAAATCTAGCAGGAGGGTGAGGTAACATGACTGCCCCAATCTCCAAGGGTATTCCTCTCTACGACTCTCCCATGTATGTCCCTTCCTATGAGCTCTGCATCGCCGACGTAGACTCTCCGGACCCCGGAACCGTCGGTCTCCCAGAGCCGGTCATCCTCAGGCTCACTCAGCACCATCTCCCAGATCACGATAGCTTCCACTGTCGTGGTGGTCACCATCTACCCCCCCCCCCAAATAAAACAAGTAACAAACAAGCAGGGTCAGGTCAAACAACAAAAGCATATAATCATAATAAATAATCAACATTTATAAGGATTATTGTCTCTTATAGGATTTCATCATTGGTTAGTCAGTTAGGCTAACGGATTCCTCACTTCGCACAACCCACCAAAACACCTTGGCCAATCTCGATCATCCGCAGATGAAAAATCACAAGGGGACCCACACAGTCAACCCAAGTCACGTGGAGACCTACCCGGTCCATCCACAAATCACTCAGGGAGACCCACACAGTCAATCCCTATCCCATGATTGAATCATGGTTATCACGTGGAGACCTAACCGGTCCATCCACTAAATCACCCTCGTGTGCAAGCCCATCGTTCTCATGGACCATAGTCTACCTGACTTTTGTCCATTTAATTTAAGGTTCACTTGCAAGCGAGTTAATTCTCTTTCTCTTATATTGAGGTTCTAAGTCAAGTCATCCTAGAGTCTTTTAATCTCCTCACACAACTAAAAATATCAACACAACATTCACAGTGCACAAAAGGGAAGTACAGCTAGGTGAGCGACTCTTTTTGTACAAATAACCAATTAAATAGTGTGAAGTCATTTAAGAAAAGCCATATACACAAAATCATGCTTATGATGTCACAACAGCACCACAAGGCAAGTACCAAGGCTCATGAGATCAAGCTTAACAGCATATAACTCATAGCATCTCCTAAACACATGTTCCTAAACAAAACTTCAAACATTTTCGCAACTCAACATATTGACAGCAGAAACAACTTTCACAAAAACAGAGCCACAGAATGCATCTTTCAACCAAAAATCACGTATGATACCTTTCTGGAGACTGGCAGCGAAACTTCCACCTCTAGTTTAAGTTATAAACCCTTTCAGCCCAAGGCTTTAAGCTATGTTCCAGCAAAAAACATCAAATCACATAGGTCTCATATCATAAAAGTACAGCAAGCAAACCTTCAACCCAAACCCTCAAGCAAACCCTAAAAAATCAAGATTTTTCACAACCAAACATAGCAACAAGTCCCTAACAAACTACCCAAGTCCTAGGACCAGCCCTTACCTTGATTAAGAGTGATGAAATCAGAAGTAGGGTGATGAAGAAAGAATCAAAAGCTGCTGTCCAAGACCCTCTCTTCCTCCTCCTCCTCCTCGCGGTCTCACTCTCTCTCGCGAACTCTCCCTCCTATGCGCAAGCTTCGAGCGGCGGTGATGGCGGCTAGTAGCGGCGGCCTCCTCCTTGTCTCTCTCGACTTCTCTCTCTTTTCTCTTTGTGTTCTCACGTGAAAGTTGTATGGGGTTTCTAATTCTGAATGGTGATGAAAAATAGGGTTTTCCCCCCAATTTTCCCATGCAAAACCGGCGGCCACACACCCTAGTGGGCTAGGGTTTGATTTTCTTCTCTTCACTTAAGCACAAGCCTAATCAACCTTGACCCATTAATCAGCTCTTAATCAGGTCTGAAATCAATTAAAAACCTAGGCCCATTTACGTAAAAACACATGCTAAATCGGAATTAAAAGAAAAACAGCTCAATTAATTCGCTGGTACTGTACAGCCAGAACCACCGTCACTATAACGCGAATATCGCAAGCTACAAAGGTCGGAATGATCTGATTCCACTTCTAGAATTTTCTTATCTTAAAGGGCTACAACTCTCGTGAAGGAAGTTTTCCCAAATGAGGTCGTTAACTCCCTCTAAAAATTCACACAAGATGACAGCTAAAATCTGTCAAAACTCAAACTTAACCAAAATCTCATTTTATTCAATCCATCATCAAAGCATTACAAAAATAAGGTCTAGGGCCTTACAATACCACCCCCCTTAAGACAGTTTCGCCCTCGAAACTTAAGGGTTTACAAACAAATCGGGATGTGACTCCCGCATTTTACCCTCTAATTCCCAGGTCACGTCGCCCGTCACTTGATTCCAATTCACCTTCACCAAAGACACCTCCTTGTTTTCAAACGCTTCGTGCTCCTGTTGAAGATCTTGATGGGTGGCATCACCATCGTTAGATCATCCTTTAACTGAATATCATCAGGTTCAAGAACATGAGAATCATCAGCCATGTACTTCCGCAACTGCGACACATGAAGTACTTCATGGATATTGGATAGGAAAGGCGGCAACACAATCCTATATGCCACTGGCCCAACTCATTCCGTTATTTGGTATGGTCCAATGAATTTTGGAGTAAGCTTCTTGAATTTGATCGCCTTTCCGACACCAGTCATCGGGGTAACCCAAAAGAAGACATGATCTCCAGCTTGAAATTCCAGCTCTTTTCTCCTGTTGTCAGCATAACTCTTCTGTCGACTCTGCGAAATCCTCATCTTTTCTTGGATTCGCTTTACTTATTCCATGGTTTGCTGAACCAACTCCGGTCCAATAACTAAGCTCTCCCCGTCTTAAGCCAACACAAGGGGGTACGACACCTCCGACCATACAAAGCTTCATAAGGTGTCATCCCGATGCTTGCATGAAAACTGTTGTTGTAGGTGAACTCAATCAGCGGCAACAACTCATCCCATCTTCCTTTATGGTCTAGCACACAAGCTCTTAGCAAATCCTCCAAGGATTGAATAGTCCTTTCGGTTTTCCCATCCGTCTGTGGATGATAAGCGAAACTCAATCTCAACTTGGTCCCCATAGCTTGCTGCAAAGCTCCCCAGAAACGTGAGGTAAACCTCGGATCTCTGTCCGACACAATGCTAGACGGTACACCATGTAGACGTACAATCTCAACGATATAAATCTCTGCTAACTTCTCCACTTTGTAGGTAAGATTGATCGGCACGAAGTGAGCAGTCTTCGTCAAACGATCAACCACTACCCAAATTGCATCAAATCTCCTTCGTGTTAGTGGTAAAGCCGTCACGAAATCCATCGAGACGCTGTCCCACTTCCACTGCGGAACATCCAACGACTGTAATTTTCCTGCTGGCTTCTAATGTTCCACCTTCGCCTTCTGACATGTCGACACGTACTCAGCTACTTGTTTCTTCATTCCAGGCCACCAGAAATGAAGTTTCAAATCTTGATACATTTTGTTCATTCCCGGATGAATACTCAACTTGCTCTTGTGGCCCCCTTGCAACGCAAAAGACCATCGTTTTCGATAGTGAATTCCGGTGCCTTCCCTTGAGTAACAAGTTTGTGCCACTCAATCAGTCCTTCGTCGGTCTCTTGTCTCGACTTAATCTCGTCCAAGAGTCCACTCGACACCGTCACCATTCCGAATCTCAGCTCCCCTGGTGCGAGCTTGACATCCAAGCTCAGATCTCGGAATTCCTCCAGCAGTTCTAACTCCTTGAGCATCAACGAGGACACATGTATAGCCTTTCGACTAAGAGCGTCAGCTACAACATTAGTTTTTCCCGGATGATACTGTAGAGCAAACTCGTAGTCCTGAAGGAATTCCATCCACCTTCGCTGCCTCATATTCAGATCCTTCTGATCAAACAAGTACTTCAGACTCTTGTGATCACTGTAGATCGTGAACGTACTGCCATACAGGTAATGCCTCCAAATCTTGAGACCATATACTATAGCAGCCAACTCCAAATCATGTGTAGGATAGTTCTTCTCATGAATCTTCAACTGTCGCGAAGCATAAGCAATCACTTTCTTCTCTTGCATCATTACACAGCCCAACCCATTATGTGAAGCATCACAGTAAACATCGTACGGTTCTCCTTCCTTGGGTAAGGCTAGTATTGGTGCGGTAGTCAGTCTCTTCTTCATTTCCTGAAAACTCTCTTCACATTTATCCGTCCATGCAAAAGGTTGATTCTTCTTTGTCAACTGAGTCCACGGTGACGTCAACTTTGCATAATCCTTCACGAAGCGTCTGTAGTAGCCAGCAAGTCCAACAAAACTTCTGATGTCGCTTGCTGTCTTAGGTTGTTCCCATGACATGATCGATTCAATCTTGCTGGGGTCAATAGCCACACCCTGACTTGATATGACGTGACCCAGGAACTTAACTTCTTCCATCCAGAACTCACACTTCGAGCCGTTAGCATATAGCTCCTTCTCCCACAGTACTCCTAGCACTTGACGCAAATGCTCTTCGTGTTCCTCTTTACTCTTTGAGTAAATCAAAATATCCTCAATGAACACCACCACGAACTTGTCCAGGAATGGCCTGAACACTCTGTTCATGTAGTCCATACACACTGCGGGTGCATTTGTAACTCCAAACGGCATCACGAGATACTCATAATGCCCGTATCGAGTTCTGAATGCGGTCTTCTGGATATCAGCCTCCTTGACACGGATCTGGTGATATCCTGACTTCTGATCAATCTTCAAGAAAACAACAGCTCCCCGAAGTTGATCCATCAAGTCATCTATCCGAGGCATCGGATAACGATTCTTCACGGTCACTTTGTTGAGTTGTCGGTAGTCCACACATAGTCTGGACCTTCCATCCTTCTTCTTCACCAACAGCACTGGTGCACCCCAAGGTGACACACTTGGTCGGATAAATCCCTTGGAAGAGAGATCATCCAACTGCTTTGCTAATTCCGTCAACTCTGCTGGTGCCATCCGGTAAGGCGCCATTAATATTGGTCCCGTACCGGGCAGAATATCAATAGAGAACTCCGTCTCCCTTACTGGCGGTATTCCATGCACATCCTCTGGAAACACATCCACAAATTCCTGCACCACCAGAATGTTGCGCACATCGCCGTCGTTCTTCGCCTCAGCTACGATAGAGTTCACGAATGCTGGTTGAACCCTTTCCCAAGTTGTACGAATTCAAGTAATCCGTAACGCCAGTATCCGGGAAGACTACGGCCTTATTAGCACAATCCAAAAGAACGTGATACTGTGCCAACCAGTCCATTCCCAGAATCACATCGAGCTCTTTAAGCCCTAGACAGACGAGGTTCGCAAGGAACTTCCGATCCTCGTAGATCAACGGACATTGCAAGCATGTCATGCGCGTAACTAATCGATCGGCGGCAGGGGTAGTAACCACCAAATCGAAGGGTAAATCAGCCGTTAGCAACCCTAACTTCTTCACACACTCCTCAGCAATGAATGAGTGCGTAGCACCCGAATCAAATGAGACCATTAATGAAGTTTCAGCGATAACACATGTACCCTGAATGAGATCGTCAGTCACAGCAGCCTGTTCGCCAGACATTGCGAACACACGACCTGGAGCAGTAGGTCGCCTTCCTCGAGCGGTATTCAACACTGGCTCGGCCTTTGCAGCATTAGAGCAGTCCCTCTCAATGTGCCCTGGTTTATGGCACTTCCAGCATATAATCTCCTTCCCACACTTATTCGCATAGTGTCCATTCTGGTTGTACTTGAAGCAGACGACATCATGTTCAGAAGCAGGGGTTGCACCCCTTCCAGCAAACGGTACCTTATCAGCAGGACGTTGGTAAGGCTTCCTCATCGGTGCCTTTCCCCTGTCAAACCTACCAGCTTGTATCTGTCCCTCAAATCTTCCAGTCTGTCTCTGTCTAGAACAGATCGGACCTCCGCCGTCAGACTTGCCCCTCTGGCGATTCTTCATTGACTCCACCTCACGGGCTTTCTCTACCAACTGTTGGAAAACTCTGATTCCTAATGGCCTCACGGACTCCTCAATGTCATTCCTCAAGCCCCTCATGAATCGGTTGCATAAGTATGCCTCATCCACTTGCACTTGGAAAAAGCGACAGTGTTTGGACAGGGTCTCCAGTCTTGCAGTATATTCCCCTGCAGTCATCAACCCCTGTCTCAGGTTGAGGAATTGATTCTCCATGTCTTCCCTGGCAGTCTTTGGGAAGTACTTCTCCATGAAAGCCCTTTTGAAAGACTCCCAAGGGATGGGCACATGGTTAGCAGTCATCAACTGTCTGGCACTCCTCCACCAGTACTCAGCGTCGCCCTTCAGCATGAAGGTCGCCAAGTCCACCTTCTCAGCATCAGGTGTGTGGAGAGCCTCAAAGATTTTCTCCATCTCCTGAATCCACAGATCAGCTTTCTCGGGTTCAACTTCACCTTAGAACTTGGGTGGTCCATGGCGGTTGAAGTCAGTCCTCATACGGATCTGGTCCTGTGCCAGCTCCCTCTCAGCCCTCTGTGCCCTTCTGGCATCCTCTTCAGCCCTCCTGGTGTTCTCTTCAGCTTCCCACTAAAGTTGTGCTGCGGCTTGGGCAGCAGCAGTGGCAGCCTGCTGGGTCATCACCTGAGCCAGCTGTGCCATTGCTTGAGCAAGCTGAGCATTGGTTAGGTCCTGTCTCGGAGGCATGATGAAAATCCTGCTTAGAAATAGAACCACAACCCAATGTCAGTGCCCTCAATTAAAAGAAATATCTAAGTATACAATAAATAATCTATCTCAAGTATCACGGCAATGATACTATTCAGACAATCACAGCCAAGCAAACATCTTAGCACACAAGTCTACCCAAATCTCACCGCGAAGCTTCGAAATCACCTTTATCAAAACAAAACACAACGAGGTCGGAAACTCGTAAGCCCAAAACCCTTAGTGCTCTGGTTTCTCAACCGGAACTCTGATACCACAATGTAACGCCCCGATTTCCCGAGTGTCACACAGTAACCAATCACGTGTATTTTCAAAAAGAATTTTCGCCGTTCATTTAATTAATCTTCAATTATTGACAAAAACTCAATTATTGTGAAACTCTTGAAACTTTACGAACAAATTTGCGGAATAAATAAATCTTGCATTTCTAACTTAAAATAACCTTTAATTAAAACGAGGAAAATAATCCAAAAACATAACTCTGAATCCGAGGGCGAAGCCCTATACCAAAATACATAAATGATCTCCAAATGGAAATAAATAAGGTTCCAATAATAGAGAAAAAAAATGTAAAATCCGATGTAGCTCTCATAGGACGCTCCCACATGTGAAAATCTCGACTCTACTCCTCATCATCGCTAGAAATGTAGATGACCTCTGAAGTCTCGGTAACTCGACTCTTCCATGGATAAGCTGGTTCCCCCTCAGATCCCGAGAACCATCCACACTGCCTCTTCTTAGGCGGACGTTCTTCACTCACATCTGGAACAGGCTCCAATGCGGGCATATCTCCATAGTCATCAACTGGGCTAGCTTCCTTTGGCTCCGGTGGTGAAGACTCCACTGTATTCTTCTCCTCTATCAACGGTGACTTAGCTGTAGTGTCTTCCGAAGGATCTTCTTCCTCCTCGTCCTCCCAGGACTCGAGCGGCTCCTCCACGATAGTCTGATCAAATCTAGCAGGAGGGAGAGGAAACATGACTGCCCCATCTCCAAGGGTCTTCCTCTCTACGACTCTCCCATGTATGTCCCTTCCTATGAGCTCCGCATCGCCGGCGTAGACTCTCCGGAACCGTCGGTCTCCTAGAGCCGGTCATCCTCAGGCTCACGCAACACCATCTCCCAGATCACGATAGCTTCCACTTTCGTGGTGGTCACCATCTACCCCCCCCCCAAATAAAACAAGTAACAAACAAGCAGGGTCAGGTCAAACAGCAAAAGCATATAATCATAATAAATAATCAACATTTATAAGGATTATTGTCTCTTATAGGATTTCATCATTGGTTAGTCAGTTAGGCTAATGGATTCCTCACTTCGCACAACCCACCAAAACACCTTGGCCAATCTCGATCATCCGCAGATGAACAATCACAAGGGGACCCACACAGTCAATCCCTATCCCATGACTGAATCATGGTTATCACGTGGAGACCTAACCGGTCCATCCACCAAATCACCCTCGCGTGCAAGCCCATCATTCTCATGGACCATAGTCTACCTGACCTATGTCCGTTTAATTTAAGGTTCACTTGCAAGCGAGTTAATTCTCTTTCTCTTATATTGAGGCTCTAAGTCAAGTCATCCTAGAGTCTTTTAATCTCCACACAACTAAAAATATCAACACAACATTCACAGTGCACAAAAGGGAATTACAGCTAGGTGAGCGACCCTTTTTGTACAAATAACCAATTAAATAGTGTGAAGTCATTTAAGAAAAACCATATACACAAAATCATGCATATTATGTCACAACAGCACCACAAGGCAAGTCCCAAGGCTCATGAGATCAAGCTTAACAGCATATAACTCACAGCATCTCCTAAACACATGTTTCTAAACACATGTTCCTAAACAAAACTTCAAACATTTTCGCAACTCAACATATTGACAGCAGAAACAACTTTCACAAAAACAGAGCCACAAAATGCATCTTTCTGGAAAGCTATTTTAAATATCTACAACTATCTAGTTAAACACTTGTTCATTTGATTCCCAGAATTAGGTGATATTAGGTCTTAAAGCTTACTGTCCGGAACAGGAAGAACAGCAGGTGTAACAGTTACTAGAAACGACCTCTAGACCACATTTCTAAACCAAAAATTATGATTTTTATATGTCTGGAAAGCTATTTCGAAAATTGACAACTTTCATGTTAATCACTTTTTCCTTTGACGACCAGAAATAGGTGAAAATGGGCTCTGAAGTCCGCTGTCAAGTATAGGAGACTGGCAGCGAAACTTCCACCTCTAGTTTAAGTTATAAACCCTTTCAGCCCAAGGCTTTAAGCTATGTTCTAGCAATCAACACCAAATCACATAGGTCTCATATCATAAAAGTACAGCAAGCAAACCTTCAACCCAAACCCTCATGCAAACCCTCAAAAATCAAGATTTTTCACAACCAAACATAGCAACAAGTCCCTAACAAACTACCCAAGTCCTAGGACCAGCCCTTACCTTGATTAAGAGTGATGAAATCAGAAGTAGGGTGATGAAGAAAGAATCAAAAGCTGCTGTCCAAGACCCTCTCTTCCTCCTCCTCCTCCTCGCGGTCTCACTCTCTCTCGCGAACTCTCCCTCCTATGCGCAAGCTTCGAGCGGCGGTGATGGCAGCTTGGAGCGGCGGCCTCCTCCTTGTCTCTCTCGACTTCTCTCTCTTTTCTCTTTGTGTTCTCACGTGAAAGTTGTATGGGGTTTCTAATTCTGAATGGTGATGAAAAATAGGGTTTTCCCCCCAATTTTCCCATGCAAAACCGGCGGCCACACACCCTAGTGGGCTAGGGTTTGATTTTCTTCTCTTCACTTAAGCCCAAGCCTAATCAACCTTGACCCGTTAATCAGCTCTTAATCAGCTCTGAAATCAATTAAAAACCTAGGCCCATTTACGTAAAAACACATGCTAAATCGGAATTAAAAGAAAAACAACTCAATTAATTCGCTGGTACTGTACAGCCAGAACCACCGTCACTATAACGCGAGTATCTCGAGCTACAAAGGTCGGAATGACCTGATTTCACTTGAAGAATTTTCTTAACTTAAAGGGCTACAACTCTCATGAATAAAGTTTTCCAAAATGAGGTCGTAAAGTCCCTCTAAAAATTCACACAAGATGACAGCTAAAATCTGTCAAAACTCAAACTCAACCAAAATCTCATTTTATTCAATCCATCATCAAAGAATTACAAAAATAAGGTCTAGGGCCTTACACGCACCCTTAAAGATGCTTCATGATTAAATAAGTTGATGCAATCCAGCAGGGTGTTTGGTCTGAGTTGGGTATAGGGAACAATGGAAACATGGGTTTCAGATGAAGAGGGATGATTGCTACTTGTAGCTTCAGAAACACCATGAGGAGAACTAATTTGCACAGTTTGGGGTTCAGAGTTATTGGTCTCAAGGTTTGGATGAGAAACTTCAGTCTCAGGATTTGGAGATTGGTGAGAGACAGAGTATTCATTTTGAGGTGGAGGAGAAAGAGGACGGGGTGGTGCTACTGAAGACAAAGGGACTGCATGGATTGGAAAATTAGGAGCTTCCAGAGGTTCTGGCCTTGGTCCAGAGTAGCGGTTTGGACTAGGAACAGTTAAGAAATGTTCAGGAAGTTCTGAAACTCTTTCTCTGGCGAGTTGAAAGAATTGGCGAGAAGTTTCAGATTTATTGGAAGGAGAGGAGAATGGAACATCTGTAGGAAAAGAGACTGAGGGAGCAGGAGAGAGAATCTCTCTATCAGAGGGTTCCTGATTTGAGTGATCAGAGGGTTGAGGCTCAGAGTTAGACTTTTCATCAGTTGGTATCTCTAGAGCTTGTGTCTCAAAAGCATGTGGTTCAGAGGTTTGTGGAGTGTATGGAAGGATTATGGGTGAGGTTGGTGTAGTGGACTTAGGGGTTTGAAGCATTTTCCAGAGGGGTTCTTCCTCAATGGAGGGTTGAAAGAATGAAGCCCTAGGTGGGGAGTTGTGTGAAGTGGGTTGATCAATTTGTGTGGGTTCAGGGTTGGAAACAACAGGAATTGCATCAAGCAGATTTAAATCATCATCATCAGAAAGAGCAATGAACTTACTTGAAGCTCGGACTGCAGATCTGGTGACTCTGGTAGAGATTGCAGGTTCTAGATGAATGACTTGCGTTACAATTCTGACCTTCTTTGCCATCTTCTGAGGTGGTGGTTCATCCACTTGCTTTCTCTTGGTCTTCTTTTTCCTTGGAGACTCAAAGTCTGGAGGATCTTGAAGATTTCTGAAGAATTCATCCACGTCAATCACAAAGCCTTGTTGCTTCAGATCATCAAGATAAATCCTGATAGCCTCTGGATCATCAGCCTTTGACCAGAGAGGATAGTCCTTCAGAGGGATTCTTCTTCCTCTTGACTTTGCAGTAGCAGGGTTAACATCAACTTTTATTTCAACCAATCCCATTCTCTTCAAAGATGTAGAAGTGAAGACATCTCCAACAATTTTTGTTAGGTCTTCTGTGCATCCAGCTTTGGTTAGAGCAGATATCAGTTTGCTCTCAATGAAGAAGTCAGACAGTAATCTGCCAAAAGGTATGTACTTGATGGCAGACTTTGGTGAAGCAGTAGACCTTGACTTTTTGATGCACTCCTTCAGATAGGAGAAGAGAAAGTAAGGCAGACAGACTTTGGTGTGCTCCTTGATGAAGAAAAGCATCACCTTCTGAGTGAAATTGCTGTAATCTGGAGAGCTTCCCTTTGGTCTTTGATTCATGCAGTTCAGGAGGATCTTGTGCCAGTCTTGCAATCAGTTTTGCTAGGTCTCCATGTAGAGTATAAGGCCTTGTTGACCTTCTCCTTGGTACTTGTTCTGACTTTTGACTCTTGCAACTGAAATCTGTAGCCACGACTTGTACCTGCACCCAGAAGTCTTGCAAAAGACTTCTCTGAGATGATGATCCGTTTTCCCAGAACAAAAGACACAACCTGAAACTCGTTGCAATCAACATGTTTCCAGAATTCCTTCACCAATTTATCATAGATTGGACCATGTAATCTGTTGAAGTATCCTTCCCAGCCTTGAGCCTGTACTTCAGGACGAAGATCGACCCCATTAGTAGCAATGTTGTCTAGATCGAAACGCCATTCAGCAAGAACTTAAAGTTCTTCTGGAGGGAAGACGCATGTAACTGCACAGCTTTTTTGGGACAAAGGAACAACATCCTCAGCGTCTTGGATTTGTGCTTGAGCACCCTCTGTCGATCTAGGACGCAGAACAGGACCTACTTGCCCTGTTGGAAGACCCACAACCATTCTTGAAAACACTCTTCCATCGGCGAAATCAGACCTTTTGTAACGCCCCGATTTCTCGAGTGTCACACAGTAAACCAAACATCACCATTTTGGTAAAGAATTTTCGTCGTTCAATTATTAATCTTGACTTAGTGACAAAAGTTCAATTATTACGAAACTCTTGAAAACTTTACGATATAAATCTGCGGAATAAATAAGACATGAATTACTGAATAAAATAACTCGTAAATAAAAGGAACCATAATCAAATACATAAATGAATCCTTGGGCTAAAGCCTTATGTCAACGATACATCAAAAACCGGAAAAACAAAATTGATAAAGATAGATCAACACCACGAACACTCAACCCCCAGCATGGTAATATCAGTCACTCGTCGAGCCAACCGCACTGTCTCTGGCGCTTCTTCAAAGGAGCCCTGACCTCCGGTGCATCTCCACGCCCCTCCGTCTCGACATCCCTAGGTGCATCAGCTGCTGCAACATACCGTGGAGCAAAGACATCCATAGGCTCAGCAGGAACTGGAAGGGACTCGAGAGGCGGAGCTGGAAAGTCGCCAAGGCGTGCCCACCAATCTGGTGCCCCGAGCACCCGTGAAGAAACCTCCCCTCCTGCAATCCTCTGTGGAGAGTTCGAGCACGAACCCTCGTCTCCTGGATGTAAGAAGCGACAAGGTACAAAGGGCATCTTGACCTTGCCCCACTCCATGCTCTGAGTCTCGACGACGTTCCCATGCCGGTCACGTCCCGTGATCGTAGCGCTGCCGACGTAGATGCGACGTGCCTTGGCAGAGTCGGACTGCCAGGCGTTGTCCTTATGCTGGTCAGGTAAGTCTATCGTCCACGAGACCACTGTACTCTTGGTCTTCATCATCTGCCCCCCCCCCCAGAATAACACATAAACAAACAACAGGGTCAGATCTCATGTTCTCATATAACATTCACATATCCAGGTAATACTCATAAGTAACAAGGTATAAGAAGCGTAAACTTTATATTATATCTCAGTCAGTCACCTAAGTTCAGTTAGGCTAGCGACCTCACCATTCACACAACCACCTCATCACCAATGGCCATAATCACGATCATCCGCAGATGAACAATTCTCGGAGGGGACACACCGTACAACCCTCATTCATGTGGGGGGACACACCGTCCGTCCACAGAATCACAAGGTGACCGCAGTCAACCAATCACGTGGGGACACACCGTACAACTCACAAAACACCCTCGCGTGCAAGTAACCGTTTGTCTCTAACGATACCATCGTTCTCATGACCCATAGTCTTCACTAGACCTATGTCCAATTATTCACATTTTACTTGCAAGCGATTAAGTTCTCATTTCTCTTTGTTAAAGGCTCTATTGAGTCAACCTAGAGTCTTAACATTTTCACAAAACTTATACAACTTAAATGATAGTAAAAATCACAGCACCAAAAGGAATTACAGCTAGATGAGCGACCTTTTGGCAATAATCAAGATAGGAAACATATAAGTCATACCAAGGCACTTAGACATGTTCTCATGCATATCAATACTTAGATCATGGCAACTCCACCAATCAAGCTATCACATAAACTTGTGCATGAGTCGGAAAGAAGAAAACTTGCCAACAGCCACAAAAGTGGCTTAGCCGAACCCCAAAGGGTCCAAGGTTTTCTAAAACACTTCCTTCCTTCCATCTCAAATTCACAAGTCAATGTCCAGCCAACAAACATAAGCATATACTCTCCAAAAATCCAGCAAAGATCATGTTACAAATTACTTGTTAAAATCATGTGATAATCTAGACAAATCTAGCATAAAATCATGGTTTTCATACATAAAACCTAGGGTCATTTGGCTAACATTAACCTACTGATCATGGCATCACACAAGCTTCACAAATATGGTAAAAATTCCAGAACTGATCATGTTCCAATTTCATGATATAATCATATGAAAACCTAGTCAAATTTGGCATAATTTCATTGATTTCATGCATAGGTTTTTGGGTTATTCTCTAAACAGCAACATACTGAATCATGGCATCATTTAAGCATCACAAATTTATAAAATTTTCAGTAGCAATCAGCAGCAAACATTGGCTCCAAAGAGCCAAGGAAAATCCACCAAAAACCCACAAATTGGGCATGGCCGAGAGCTCCATGGCTCTAGGGTTTTGCTCCCTTTCTTGAAAAATTTGTTGGCCATCCTCTAGGCCATTCAACAGAAGCAAAACATCAACCTAAGAATCATCATTCTCAGCCCTAAGCATGCAAATTCAGTACAGAAATCGTTCTAAACATCAACATGGCAAAACTAGTCCAAATTGGCAACTATGGCAAGTAGCATGGTATCAACTTGTATCAAATTTGAGGCTGCAAATTTCAAACTCTTAAACATGCATTCTACCCTCATCCCAACATACATCATACACCAAACTAAGATCAGATTATAGACATGCTAACTAAGGAATCCATCATCATATACAACCTAGACTCTACCCACTAGATCCACCCCTTACCTCTGAAGGATAAGAACCAATTATGTAGCATCTATATCGAGAATTCAAGTATTGTATACGTCATTAGTCCGATCCTTTGTAGGAAACTACCCGTAATAACGAACTTGCAAAATGAATCTGTTTATCATAAAGGGATTCGTTGTTCCTGACTCTGCTTTACCTTAATTGTTATTTGAACAAGTAAAGTTATGTCTTGGTCCGAATGGGAATAGCATTTCTCTTCTGCATGTCCATGGAGTTTTGAAAAATCCAAAAATATAGCCTATTCTGGTGTTTATCAGTGGTGGTATACTATTGGTTTACGTACTAATGGAGATCTTTATAGTGGAGCTCTTTTTCTATTATTTCTTTCTGCCATATCTGTACTAGCGGGCTGGTTACCTTGGATGTTGGGTTTGAGAAGGATGAAGGTTTGGTTCTGGAAAAGATGAATGGAAAGGGATACTCTCTGCTGCACCTTCAACCCTGGTCTGGTCTCCTCCTCTCCCTCTTGATCACACTTGCTTTCACTCTTTGCTCTTCTCCTTTCTTCCTCTCTAGCCGCCACTCTTTCTCACCCTTTCTCTCTTCTTTTCTTTCTTTTTCACTTCTGAATTGTGTGGGCAAAACAAGAGTGTGTGGTTAGGTTTCCAATCAGCCTTATTAGGTCTCTCAAAACTGAAGCAAAGATCCCCCTTTTGCCCCTCAATACACGGCCAAAACATGCACAAGCAAGGGCATACACAATTCACAATTTTTGAATGGGAACAAGGCATTAATGGCACTTAATTTCCTATTAATCCTTGTCTCAAAACTGATCAGCCTTTGATCATGAGCCTTAAACCCCAATTATTTTCTCTAAACTCATGCTAATTAGTCAACCAATTCAGCACAACCAAGTCAAACAAGTCTTCCTTCCTTCCTTCCTCATGGAATTCGACTAGCATGCATCATGGGCTAGGTTTTCCTTTTCTCTTCTCCCTTCATAACTTGGCCCAAATCCAACTAAATACTCTCCTAACTATTGATTAAGAGGCTCAAATAAATCAAGGCAAACTCCTTCTCTTGATTTTTAAAGAAATAAATTCGGACTTAAGAACTTTCGTCTAACAAAATTGCTAGTACAATACAGCCTGACCTTCCGTCAAGAAAACAAGGCTATCTCGGGCTACAGAGGTCGGAATGACCTGAAACCAACGAGAGAATTTAGCTAACTCAGAGAGCTACAACTCTCATGAAGGAATGTTTTTAAGATTAGGTCTTTAAGACCTCTCAAAAATTCACACAAGGTCACAGACAGTTTAGCAATTAAATCAAACTTCACTAGGAATTTCACTTTTATTCGATAAATCACTTAAGCAATACATAAGCAAGGTTAGGGTCTTACACCTTTCACCGAAATCAGCTCTTTCAGATCTCACCATTGTTGAAGGTTGGAGGTTTGGGTAGAAGAGGGATGAACGAGAGAGAGAGAATTGGAGATAAGGGTTTTTGCAAACAGGAGAGATAAGCAAATAACACAAGTGATGGAGAACGTGTGTGCGTAGTGGTTTTAGAAAGTAACCGTTGTTGATTGTAAAACAAAAGTAAAATCAACAGTTGAAAATTAAAGACATCATTATGAACAGTTAATACACAAAACACACGGTGCAGAATAAGCACATCTACACTCATTACAACAGATTATCCGAAGGGTACAAGGAACGAGGCATCAGAATGAACTGACACACGTTTACTGTCTTGTCTCAGAGTAAGCACCAATGGGTACTCAGCTTCTGACTAAATTACCTTCTGAACTAGACATCTTCTGATGAGGAAGCATCATAGTCAGAGGTTCTGATCCATCTTCATACTGGACAAAAGTCCATATTCAGATTTTTCAGTATAAAATTAAATCTATCCTCTACTAAGGGCTTTGTAAAGATATCTGCCCATTGATGGTCAGTATCAACAAACTTCAGAAGAAGTATGCCCTTCTGAACATAATCTCTAATAAAGTGATACTTTACCTCAATGTGTTTTACCCTTGAGTGTAAGATTGGATTCTTACTGAGTGAGATTGCAGCAGTATTATCACAATAAATTGGGATGTTGCTCTCAAGGATTTGATAATCCTCTAGAATGCATGTAGGATGCATAGGAGTCTTAGCAATTGTTAATTCTGTCATACTGAACTTCTTCAGAAGTTCCTTTGTGTACTTGCTCTGGTGGATATAAGTAGCTTCTGGTTTTTGATCAACTTGTATTCCCAGAAAGTACTTGAGTTCTCTCATCATACTCATTTCAAATTCAGCCTGCATCATCTCAGAAAATTCCTTGCAAAGAAATGGATTAGCAGATCCAAATATAATATCATCAACATAAATTTGCACAATTAAGATATCATCTTTGTAAGTTTTGCAAAAGAGAGTTGTATCTACTTTACCCCTTACAAACTCATTTTCCAGAAGGAATGATCTTAGTCTCTCATACCATGCTCTGGGAGCTTGCTTCAGACCATAGAGAGATTTCTTCAATTTGAAAACATGGCCAGGGTTCTTCTCATCTTCAAAACCAGGAGGGTTGTGCACATACACTTCCTCTGAGATGTATCCATTCAGGAAGGCACTCTTAACATCCATCTGATGAAGAATTATGTTGTGATTCACTGAGAATGAGATCAACAGTCTGATAGCTTCCAATCTTGCTACTGGGGCAAATGTTTCAGTATAATCTATTCCTTCTTGCTGAATGTAGCCTTGAGCAACTAGCCTTGCTTTTTTTCTGACTACATCTCCTTTTTCATTCAGCTTGTTTCTGAAAACCCATTTGGTTCCAATGATGTGAGCGCCTTGAGGTTTCTTAACAAGGTTCCAAACATCATTCTTGGAGAATTGATTCAATTCTTCTTCCATTGCCAGAATCCAGTCTTTGTCTTTGATATGATTTGGGAACACAAAGGATCGTCTTGAAAACCGGGGACAAAAGATAGGAACTTGACCCTAACCGCGACCTGCCGGTAGAACCAAAGTTATCAAAGATAAAAAGGGAACTTGACCCTAACCGCGACCTGCCGGTAGAACCAAAGTTATCAAGTTTAGTTCTTAACCCAAGAACAAATGGGAAGCTCTCACAATATGAGAAAACTCAATATCATTCAGATTCAAAAACTGCTTTGTTCCATACATTGAGTCCCTATTTATAGGCTAAGTGGGATGCTACTCTTTCCAATAAGTAATAATGCTCCCACTAACATTTAATAGACTCCACTAGAGATTTATAGCTCCACTAGCATTGGAAACTTGAGTAAAAACCCACTGTTCCTAAAGATGAGTCAAAGGCTCATAAAAGACATTAAAAACCAACTAGGGGGAATACAAAATGTCATCAGAAAATTCACCCCTATATTAAATACGAAAATTCAAGAAAATAACTAAAATGGACTTATTTACTAAATATTAATGTCCATGAGTGCATCTTGAACATGCAGATTGGGTTCTTGGAAATTATGCCTTCAAGTTGGGTCCAAGTCATCATCATTCTTGTGTTCAAGGAAATTGACCCACTTTGGAGTTGCTTCTAATTTATTCTGATCTTCTTTTCCCTTGAGCTCCAAAATCAGTCCTTGCAAAGCTTGCTTCATTCTTTTGGTCTTGGACCTTGTCATTGGACCTCCTATTTCCTGCAAAGGGTCTTTGTCTGGGCTGGACCGATCCTCATCATTCCCTCCCTCTTCGAAAGGATTCGTCCTCGAATCAAACCCATCACCTACATCAAACAAAGATAGATCAGCCACATTAAAAGTAGAACTTATAGTTCCATATTCATTTGGCAAATCCAGCTTGTAGGCGTTGTCATTGATCTTTTCTAATACTTGGAAAGGTCCATCTCCCCTTGGGTGCAATTTGGATTTTCTTTGAGTTGGAAATCTTTCTTTCCGCATATGAACCCAAACCCAATCTCCGGGTTCAAAAGTAATGCGAATACGCCCCTTATTAGCTTGCTTTGCATACTGCTCATTCCTTTTCTCAATGTTTGCTCTAACCTTGGCATGCAACTCCCTAACAAAATCTGCCTTTTTGTTTCCATCAAAATTAGCAAATTCATTAGTAGGTAAAGGTAAGATATCCAATGGAGTCAAAGGGTTAAAGCCATACACAACTTCAAACGGAGAGTAAGAAGTAGTAGAATGCACAGCTCTATTATATGCAAACTCAACATGTGGCAAACATTTTTCCCACTGTTTTAAATTCTTTTGAATGATTGCACGCAGCAAGGTAGTAAGTGTTCTATTCACAACCTCAGTTTGCCCATCCGTTTGTGGATGTGCAGTTGTAGAAAACAGAAGCTTAGTTCCTAACTTACTCCATAAAGTTCTCCAAAAGTGACTTAAGAATTTCACATCTCTGTCACTTACTATTGTTCTTGGTAATCCATGCAAACGCACAACCTCTTTAAAGAACAAATCAGCAATATGTGTGGCATCATTTGTTTTGGAGCATGCAATGAAATGTGCCATTTTGCTAAACCTATCAACAACCACAAATATGCTGTCCTTCCCACCCTGTGATTTAGGAAAACATGTTATGCATTTTTCACAAACAGATTGCACATCATGTTTCATTTTAGGCCAAAAAAAATGCTCTTTCAAAATTTCTAAAGTCTTTTGAACCCCAAAATGTCCCATTAATCCACCACCATGAGTTTCCCTAACAAGCATTTCACGCAAAGAACAAACAGGAACACACAATTTATCTTTCCTAAACAAGAAACCTTCATGTTTATAATAGTCCCCAAAAGCATGCTTAGAACAAGAATCCCATACCTGTCCAAAATCAAAGTCATTGGCATACAAGTCCTTGATATGCTCAAACCCAAGTAGTTTTGTTTGCAATGAAGTAAGCAATGCATACCTTCTAGACAAGGCATCAGCCACAATGTTTTCCTTACCATTCTTGTACTTGATCACGTAAGGAAACATCTCAATGAACTCCAACCACTTGGCATGTCTTTTTTGAAGCTTTCCTTGAGAACTTAGGAACTTCAAGCTTTGATGGTCAGAATGGATGACAAACTCTCTTGGCCACAAATAATGCTGCCAATTTTGCAAAGTTCTTACCAATGCATAAAGCTCCTTGTCATATGTGGGATAATTCAACGCTGCTCCACTAAGCTTCTCACTAAAATATGCAATCGGTTTGGAATCCTGCATCAAAACAGCACCTATTCCAACACCAGAAGCATCACATTCAATTTCAAAAGCTTTATCAAAATTAGGCAAACAAAGCAAAGGTGCATTGGTCAGCTTATCTTTCAAAGAATTAAAAGCATATTCATGCACATCATCCCACTTGAAAGTCACATTCTTTTTAACAAGTTCATTCAAAGGTGCAGCAATGGAACTAAAGTTCCTCACAAACCTTCGATAAAAACTTGCTAAACCATGAAAACTTCTTACCTCATTAGCATTCTTAGGTGTAGGCCATTCTCTAATTGCCTTGACCTTCTCTTCATCAACAGAAACTCCTTTAGAACTTACAACAAAACCCAAAAATACAACAGATTCCATGCCAAAAGAACACTTTTGAAGGTTGGCATACAACTTGTTCTCTTTTAAAACACCAAACACAGCATGTAAATGTTCAACATGTTCATCTAGGGATTTGCTGTAAATTAAAATGTCATCAAAGTAGACTACAACAAATTTCCCAATGAAAGAACGCAAAACATGGTTCATTAATCTCATGAATGTGCTGGGTGCATTAGTTAAGCCAAATGGCATCACTAACCACTCATATAAACCATATTTGGTTTTAAAAGCAGTTTTCCATTCATCACCTTCCTTCATGCGAATTTGATGGTATCCACTTTTCAAATCAATTTTAGAAAACACACAAGAACCATGCAATTCATCAAGCATATCATCTAATCTAGGGATAGGATATCTATACTTTACAGTGATTTTGTTTATGGCTCGGCAATCAACACACATGCGCCATGTTCCATCTTTCTTCGGAACTAAGATCACGGGAACAGAACAAGGACTGAGGCTCTCCCTCACAAAGCCCTTTTGCAACAACTCATCCACTTGCTTTTGAATTTCCTTTGCTTCCTCGGGACTCGTCCTATAAGCTGGCCTGTTTGGAAGTGAGGAACCAGGAATAAAGTCAATTTGATGCTCAATACCTCTTAAAGGAGGCAATCCTTGTGGTACATCTTCTGGAAAAATTTCAGCAAACTCCTGCAACAATGAATTAACAGCACTAGGCAAAGAAGAGTTGAGATTGTTAGTGAAATAAACATCTTTGTACATGAGTACAAGCAAGTTCTCCCTTGCTAACAATGCACTCTCAACATCTCTTTTCTTGGCAAATGCACTTTGATATGCCCCAAGTTGATGCAAGGGCTTGATGGATCGTCTAGGATGATTTTAGGACTTGAGAAATCAGAGTTGGAAGGGAAAAACAAAGAAGAATTTCGTGCAAGGAAAAGATGGACAGAATTGGAATGGAACTTTATGGATATGGAAGTGCAGACGTCACACAAAGGTGGTGGCAAACCTTTGATAAGTCAAGGTCCTGAATCACTCAAGGGATATGAGAATCACTCTCAACAAACTGAACTAACTCAGAAAAAAAAATAATCTTATTCATTCATGTTCTCCATGCTTGGCCGTCCCTCCCTTTTAAAAGAGTTTGGCTTTGTTTTGAATTACAAAGGTGAGTCATGGTCTTAACTCCAATTAATGACTAATTATGGAGTTTTAACATCCAATTCTGAACTGAAAATTCAAATAAAAACTCCTAATGAGCTGGTCAAGCTCAGCTTGTAACAGCCCCTAAACTTTCTCTCATTACATTAAACAAAAACAGGAAATTAACTTCAATTGAAAGAGATTCTTGGAGTTTTACTTCAGCTATCAAGAGCTGATGCAAACTTGGAATATTCCTCCCTTAAAGCCTTCTTATTCACGCCCCACATGCCTCCACTTCAGGTCCATTAATTGCTAATGCATCCTTGGTGTATTAGGGACTTATTGGATTGAAAAAAAAAACTAGAAATAAAATTCGAACTCAGCTCCAATTAATTGGGCTGATCTTGGACGACTTCCTCTTCATAGCTCATGAGGAAATTCACCAATTTGGGCTCAAGTTCTCGCACATGGGTTCCTTCCTCAAGAGCTAATGCTATCATCTGTTGAAGTGCTTCCTTGGCCCTTTTAGCCCTTGCCCTAGTCATTGGTCCTCCAAGTCCTTTTAGTGCTCCATGACCCTTGTCCTTGTCCTTGTCCTCATCATTCCCTCCCTCTTGAAAAGGATTTGACCTCAAATCAAATTCTCCTCCATCTGCATCGAAGAGAGATAAATCAGAGACATTAAAGGTTGAGCCGATGTTATACTCACCTGGAAGCTCTATTTTGTAGGCATTGTTATTGATTCTCTCAAGCACTTGAAAAGGTCCATCCCCTCTAGGTTGGAGTTTGGATTTCCTTTGTTCTGGAAACCTTTCCTTCCTCATGTGCACCCAAACCCAATCTCCGGGTTGGAACACCACCTCCTTTCTTCCCTTGTTAGCTTGCCTAGCATAACTCTCATTCTTTCTCTCAATTTGAGCCTTCACACGCTCATGCATCTTCTTGACATATTCAGCTTTGCCCTGTCCTTCCTTGTGCTTGAAAACAGAAATGTTAGGCATAGGCAACAAATCAAGAGGAGTCAAAGGGTTAAATCCATACACTACTTCAAATGGAGAGCAATTGGTAGTGCTATGGACAGCCCTATTGTAAGCAAATTCAACATGAGGCAAACACGCCTCCCAAGCCTTTAAATTGTCCTTAAGGACAGTCCTAAGCAAGGTGCCTAGGGTCCTATTAACCACCTCAGTTTGCCCATCAGTTTGTGGGTGGCAAGTGGTAGAGAACAAAAGTTTAGTGCCTAACTTCCCCCATAAAGTCCTCCAGAAGTGACTTAGGAACTTGGTGTCCCTATCACTAACTATGCTTCTAGGCATCCCATGAAGTCTTACAACTTCTTTAAAGAACAAATCAGCAACGTGACAAGCATCATCAGCTTTCCTGCAAGGAATAAAGTGAGCCATTTTTGAAAACCTATCAACAACCACAAAAATGGAATCCTTACCATTCTTTGTTCTAGGGAGGCCTAAAACAAAGTCCATAGACAAGTCAACCCAAGGGTATTCAGGGATTGGCAAAGAAGTATACAAACCATGTGGCATCACCTTAGACTTAGCCTTCTTGCAAACAATGCAATGTTCACAAAACTTGATCACATCATGTTTCATTTTGGGCCAATAGAAATGTTCCTGTAAAGTTTCTAGAGTCTTTTGGACTCCAAAATGACCCATTAATCCCCCAGCATGGGATTCTTTAACAAGCAGTTCTCTAATGGAACTTTTAGGCACACACAACCTGTTTTCCTTAAATAAAAATCCATTGTGCCTATAAAATCCATTTTGAGAAACTTTCTCACAAGCCACAAAAATTTCAGCAAAGTTATCATCTTTTTCATACATTTCTTTCACATGTTCAAGTCCTAGCAATTTAGTCTCTAACATGGAAAGCAACACGTGTCTCCTGGATAAAGCATCAGCCACAATGTTACTTTTCCCCTTTTTGTGTTTTATGACATAGGGAAATTGTTCCAAAAATTCAACCCATTTGGCATGCCTTTTGTTCAACTTACCTTGCCCCTTCAAGTATTTCAGCGACTCATGATCACTATGAATCACGAATTCCTTGGGCAAAAGATAATGCTGCCAAGTCTTCAAAGCTCTCACCAAAGCATACAATTCCTTATCATAAGTAGAATAGTTAAGGGCAGCTCCGCTTAACTTTTCACTAAAATAAGCAATTGGGTGGCCTTCTTGAAGCAACACAACACCAATACCTACATTTGAAGCATCACATTCAAGTTCAAAAGATTTAGCAAAGTTAGGTAAAGCAAGTATAGGTGCATGGGTAAGCTTATGCTTTAGGGCAGCAAAGGCCTCTTCTTGATTCTTTCCCCAATGAAAACCCCCATTCTTTTTCACCACTTCATTTAGGGGTGCTGCCAAGGTACTAAAGTCCTTTACAAACCTCCTGTAGAAACTGGCCAAGCCATGAAAACTTCTTACATCACCCACGGATTTAGGAGTGGGCCACTCTTGAATGGCTTTGATCTTTTCCTCATCAACCTGCACTCCTTTCGAACTCACAACAAAACCAAGAAACACAACATGGTCAGTGCAAAAAGTGCATTTCTCAAGATTGGCAAACAATTGTTCCTTTCTAAGCATACTCAAGACGGATCTTAAGTGCTCAACATGCAGCTCAAGAGTAGTGCTATAGACCAAAATATCATCAAAGTACAACCCCACAAATTTCCCAATGAATTCCCTCAAAACATGGTTCATTAGTCTCATAAAAGTACTAGGTGCATTAGTTAAACCAAAAGGCATAACCAACCATTCATACAAACCATATTTAGATTTGAAAGCAGTTTTCCATTCATCCCCTTCTTTTATCCTTATCTGATTGTAACCACTTTTCAAATCAATTTTAGAAAAATAACATGCTCCATGCAATTCATCAAGCAAATCATCAAGTCTAGGAATAGGGTGCCTATACTTAATGGTGATGTTATTCAAGGCTCTACAATCAGAGCACATTCTCCAAGTCCCATCTTTCTTTGGTACCAAAATCACCGGTACAGCACAAGGACTCATGCTATTTCTTACCCACCCTTTGTTCAAGAGTTCTTCCACTTGTCTTTGAATTTCAGTGGTTTCTTGTGGGTTGCTTCTATATGCTGGCCTATTAGGCAAAGAAGCTCCCGGAATGAGATCAATTTGATGCTCAATTCCTCTCAGTGGTGGTAGACCACTTGGAACACTTGTTGGAAACACATCCTCATAATCCTGCAAAAGAGATTTAACACTAGAAGGCAGCTCAAAATTTTCAAAAGTGTTAGTGTTCAAAATCTGATTTTTGCAAAACATCAAGTATAGGATCTGTTTTGAAGCTATCATCCTTTTCACCTCTCTCTTTTTGATCAAACAAATTTCTTTTCTCTCAAGTATTTCACTCTTTTCTTTTTGCTCTCTCTCAAGTGTTTCACTCTTTTCTTTTTGCTTCCTCTCAAGTGTCTCACTCTTTTCTTTTCTCTCTTGTTCAATCTTTTCTCTCATTTTCTTTTGATCCTCACGCACCTCCCTAGGGCTCAAAGGTTTGAGCGTAATTTTCTGGCCATGATGTTGGAATGAGATCTTGTTGGTGCTGCCATTATGATCAGAGTTGGTGTCATATTGCCATGGTCTTCCCAGCAGTATGTGACTAGCCTCCATGGGAACAACATCACAAAGAACCTTATCCCTGTATTTGCCAATGGAAAAGTCAACTTCAACTTGCTTACTTACTTGTATTTCTCCATAGTGGCTGAGCCATTGAAGTTTGTATGGCCAAGGATGTGGTTTTGTGACCAGGTTCAGCTTCTCCACCATTCTTTCACTAGCCACATTAGTACAGCTCCCGCCATCAACAATCATCAAGCAAATCTGCCCATTGACAGAACATCTTGTGTGAAAGATATTCTCTCTTTGGCTTTCTTTCTTTGGCTTTTGTTGGCTACCAAGCATTCTTCGGATCATCAACAGTTCACCATTCATGGCTGCCTCCTCTTCTTCTTCACTTTGTTCTCCTTCGGACTCACTGGTGTAGTCTCCATCATCCTTAAGAATCATGGTCTTTTTGGAGGCACATTCATAAGCATAATGTCCCATACCTTGGCATTTGAAGCACTTGACCTCTTTGCTCTTTTTGGATGGTTGTTCAAGAGGTTTTGAAGAAGCTGAAGCTTGTGGTTTGGTGGCTGGTTTGCTAAGGGTGCTCGGCCCTTCATTCTTCATTCTGTCTCTCCAAGATGAATTGGAATTGGTAGAACTCTTCCTTGCAAGCCCTTTCCTTTTGAGTTGTTGCTCAACTTTAGTGGCCTTGTGCAGCAATTCTTCCATGTCTACATATTCCTGAAGTTCTACAATATCTCTAACATCATTAGATAAACCATTAATAAATCGAATCATGGTTACCTCTTCATCCTCCTCAAGATTGGCTTGCAACATAAGCACCTCAAGTTCTTTGTAATACTCCTCAACACTCTTGCTGCCTTGGGTAAGTTTTTGAAGTTTAAATTTTACATCCCTAGCATGGCTTGAAGGGACATATCTTTTCCTCATGATTCGTTTCATTTCAGCCCATGTTTCCACCGCTGGCTCCTCATTTCTCAATCTCTCTTTTGCAAACTTATTCCACCAAACAAGAGCATAGTCTGAAAAGTGAGCAGCTGCAAGTTTCACCTTTTGGTCCTCCTCATAGTTGTTGCAAGCAAAGACATGCTCTATTTTGAGTTCCCACTCCAAGTACGCCTCTGGATCACTCTTTCCCTTAAAAGGAGGAATTTGGAATTTGACTCCTTCAATCCGAGCAGGTCTAGGATTTTCATGAATTCGTCGTGGCCTCCCGCCTTCACTGTCACTATTGTTCCGGTTCTCCATTTGATCCAGCCTTTCGTGGATCTCTTCAGTTTGCCTCCTCATTAAGTTTTCCAGATGTTGTGTAAGAGCCCGCATTTCGATGGTCGAGAGTCGCACTGTTGGTTGCTCCTCCTCTTCTCCTGACATCTTTGACAAATGAAAAGATTCAAGTAGAACAAACAAATGTTAGTGTTTACCTCACTTCTCTCGTGTTTCCCTCAAATTGGCTTTTCTATGATGTGCACTCTTGCCTTTTTCCACTCAAAAATTCTCACAATCTCTTGAGTAAATCAAAGTTAAGACACACAAAGAATTATGCCACCAAATTTGTGTAGAGTCACACAGATTAGAATAGACTTTAGAATATGAAACAAAAGAAGACAAGACAAATCACCACAGAAATGGAAAGGACTCCAAATATTTAGAGACTAAAGAAGAATTCAAGAACAAACAGAAAGAAGAAAATAAATTGGAATGCTAGCAACAAAATTACCTTGAACAATTGAATTTGGCTAATTAAACAAGAACCATTCAGCCATTTTTTTTTTTGAATTTTCGTTTTTTTTTTTTTGAATTTTCGTTTTGTAATTTGTTTTTGATTCTGAACAATTAACAAGGCTTAACTTTTGCAATGGTTCAGCCAAAAGAAACAAAAACTAAAATCAAGGTAACAAGAAATGACAAAGAGTTGCTAACCAGAATTCCAGATAAGAAAAGAAACCAAAATCCTAGAACCGGAGCTCTGATTACCAAATGATATGCCCCAAGTTGATGCAAGGGCTTGATGGATCGTCTAGGATGATTTTAGGACTTGAGAAATCAGAGTTGGAAGGGAAAAACAAAGAAGAATTTCGTGCAAGGAAAAGATGGACAGAATTGGAATGGAACTTTATGGATATGGAAGTGCAGACGTCAAACAAAGGTGGTGGCAAACCTTTGATAAGTCAAGGTCCTGAATCACTCAAGGGATATGAGAATCACTCTCAACAAACTGAACTAACTCAGAAAAAAAAATAATCTTATTCATTCATGTTCTCCATGCTTGGCCGTCCCTCCCTTTTAAAAGAGTTTGGCTTTGTTTTGAATTACAAAGGTGAGTCATGGTCTTAACTCCAATTAATGACTAATTATGGAGTTTTAACATCCAATTCTGAACTGAAAATTCAAATAAAAACTCCTAATGAGCTGGTCAAGCTCAGCTTGTAACAGCCCCTAAACTTTCTCTCATTACATTAAACAAAAACAGGAAATTAACTTCAATTGAAAGAGATTCTTGGAGTTTTACTTCAGCTATCAAGAGCTGATGCAAACTTGGAATATTCCTCCCTTAAAGCCTTCTTATTCACGCCCCACATGCCTCCACTTCAGGTCCATTAATTGCTAATGCATCCTTGGTGTATTAGGGACTTATTGGATTGAAAAAAAAAAACTAGAAATAAAATTCGAACTCAGCTCCAATTAATTGGGCTGATCTTGGACGACTTCCTCTTCATAGCTCATGAGGAAATTCACCAATTTGGGCTCAAGTTCTCGCACATGGGTTCCTTCCTCAAGAGCTAATGCTATCATCTGTTGAAGTGCTTCCTTGGCCCTTTTAGCCCTTGCCCTAGTCATTGGTCCTCCAAGTCCTTTTAGTGCTCCATGACCCTTGTCCTTGTCCTTGTCCTCATCACACTTACTCTCTTATTTTTCTCTTCACTGCACTCATTTTTTTCTTTTTCTTTCTTTTTCTCATTTTCATTTTTCTTACTTTTTCTCTCTTTTTCTTGAATGCTCACTTTTTCTTCTCTCAACTTACACTCTTTTGCGATTCTAATTTGATCAGCATATGCTTCAGCAGGTTTGAGAGGTGTCAACACAATGGTGCGATTGTTCATGGTAAAGGTATAGGTATTTTTGTACCCATTATGATCAACATTTCTATCAGATTGCCATGGCCGCCCAAGAAGCAAGTGGCCCACATGCATAGGCACAACATCACAAAGAACCTCATCTTTGTATTTTCCAATGGAAAATGATACCAAAACCTGCTTAGTCACCCTTATGTCTCCACAATCATTGAGCCACTGAAGTCTATATGGATTAGGATGCTTTTTGGTTGGCAAGTTCAGTTTCTCGACCATCAAGGTGCTAGCAACATTAGTACAACTTCCACTGTCAATAACCATGCTACATACCTTTTCATTAATGAGGCACCTAGTATGGAAAATTTTATCACGTTGCTCCGCATCTTCATCTTCCTTAGGCTGTATGCTAAGAGCACGCCTAGTAACAAGCAAATTTCCATGCACGGGTTCAGCCACTTCAACATCACTACAATCTTCTAACAGAGGCATTTCATCATCACTTGAGCTCACACTCTCTATGTCTCCATTATCCAGCAAAATCATTGCTCTTTTGTTTGGACACTCAGAAGCAATATGCCCAATTCCTTGGCATCTGAAACATTTTATATCACGTGATCGTGAAGAAGAATTAGTTTCAGATTTACCTTTAGAGGATGCCATAGTAGACTTGGCCTTCACATTTTCTTTAGGATGGGAAATGGCTTTATTATTCTTCCAATTTGACTTCCAAGAAGTGCTTGAGGATGATGAGAATTTGGAGGAGGTTTTGGACTTCAATTGCGTTTCCACCTGAACTGCTTTGTGCAACAAATCCTCCATCTCCACATAATATTGTAATTCCACCACATCAGCAATCTCCTTCTTTAAACCTCCAATAAACCTTGCCATAGTGGCTTCACGGTCTTCTTCTATATTGGCTCTCATCATAGCTATCTCCATCTCCTTGTAATAATCCTCCACACTCATAGAACCTTGGGTCAGACTTTGCAATTTTCGGTGCAAGTCTCTATGGTAATGGCTGGGGACAAATCTTCTTCTCATGACAGCCTTCATTTCTTCCCATGAGCGAATGGGTCTCTCTCCATTTCTGCGCCTGTTTATCACAAATTGATCCCACCAAATACTAGCATAATCAGAAAATTCAACAACTGCCAATTTTACCTTTTTCTCCTCTGAATAGTGATGGCAATCAAACACATGCTCCACCTTTCTCTCCCACTCCAAGTACAGTTCAGGATCATTCTTTCCTTGAAATGTAGGGATGGTCATTTTGATACTATTCAAGTTATTGTCACTTCTTCTTCTTTCATGAGATCTTCCATCTGAATACTCCTCCTCTTCTTCCTCTTCATTGTTTCGCCTAGGAGGGGACCTAGACCTTGATGCTAAATCATCAAACCTTCTATTTAAGGCTGTGAATTGTTCTGTAACAGCTTTCACAAACAGCTTGAGATCAAATGCTCCTTCTTCGTCTCCACTCATGATTATGTGCTGCCAAAAACACAGTTAGTAATAAAATTCTCACTCACACAATCTCACGTGTTTACACTCAAAATATTTCAATCACTCGTGTTTCTCTCAATCTTTCGCTTTTTATTTTTTTCCTCTAATGATCTCACAACTCTTGCCTTTTACCACTCAGCTTCACCTTATGAGCTCTTAAATTAAGAACTTTAGGATGGTTCTACACAACAAGGAACAGCTAGAGTATGAAGATGATAACTTCAGCGATTTAAGGAAATGAGAGATTAGGAAGGACACACTAATTTTTTTTTAAGAGAAATAGAAAACGAGAACAATGGCTGAGGTTTTTTTTTTTTTTTTTTTTGATTGCTGGAAAGAAACACACTTAAATTCTTCAGGTCACAACTCTTTTTTTTTTTTTTCCTTTTTTTTTTGTAATACTTCTTTCTTTTTTTCTTTTTTTTTGTGCTTTTGGACCTGAACACTTCTTTTCTTTTCTTTTTTTTTTTGCACTTTTTTTTTTCCAGCAGAATGCAAATCACAAAAGACAAAAAGAATGAAGGAACACACGAAAACTTCAAAAAAAAGATGATGAGAAGACAAGGGAAAGGATAATATGAGTAGGCTGTTTTTTTTTTTTATATAGGATGAGAACAACAAAAAAAAAAGAAAAATAAAAACAAAATGGAGAAAAGAAACCTGGTTTTCAAGAGCCTAAGCTCTGATACCAAATGATATGATTTGGGAACACAAAGGATCGTCTTGAAAACCGGGGACAAAAGATAGGAACTTGACCCTAACCGCGACCTGCCGGTAGAACCAAAGTTATCAAAGATAAAAAGGGAACTTGACCCTAACCGCGACCTGCCGGTAGAACCAAAGTTATCAAGTTTAGTTCTTAACCCAAGAACAAATGGGAAGCTCTCACAATATGAGAAAACTCAATATCATTCAGATTCAAAAACTGCTTTGTTCCATACATTGAGTCCCTATTTATAGGCTAAGTGGGATGCTACTCTTTCCAATAAGTAATAATGCTCCCACTAACATTTAATAGACTCCACTAGAGATTTATAGCTCCACTAGCATTGGAAACTTGAGTAAAAACCCACTGTTCCTAAAGATGAGTCAAAGGCTCATAAAAGACATTAAAAACCAACTAGGGGGAATACAAAATGTCATCAGAAAATTCACCCCTATATTAAATACGAAAATTCAAGAAAATAACTAAAATGGACTTATTTACTAAATATTAATGTCCATGAGTGCATCTTGAACATGCAGATTGGGTTCTTGGAAATTATGCCTTCAAGTTGGGTCCAAGTCATCATCATTCTTGTGTTCAAGGAAATTGACCCACTTTGGAGTTGCTTCTAATTTATTCTGATCTTCTTTTCCCTTGAGCTCCAAAATCAGTCCTTGCAAAGCTTGCTTCATTCTTTTGGTCTTGGACCTTGTCATTGGACCTCCTATTTCCTGCAAAGGGTCTTTGTCTGGGCTGGACCGATCCTCATCAGTCTTGAAGAGCTTCATCAATTGATTTTGGTTCAATTAAGGATACCAATCCCTTCAGACTAAGGAGAGTCTCTTCAGAGGGTCTGAATGCTGATATGGTTCTGACTGGTTCATCTTTGTTTCCCAGAATCAACTCCTTTGGGTGAGAGGCAACAATTCTGCTCTTCCTCTGAGGCTGTGAATCAGAGGGACCAACTTCCTCTGGAGAGTCTTCCTCTGGCTCAGCTTCCTCTGGAGCTTTGCCTTTATCAGAAACATTTATACTCATATCTGCAAACTTTTCAACTAGCTTTGACTGATCAGAGTCAAGCTTATCATCAAATCTAACATGAATAGATTCTTCAATAGTTTTAGCATCAGTATTATAAATTCTAAAGCCTTTAGAACGTTCAGAGTAACCAAGTAATAGACATTTAGAAGATTTAGAATCAAACTTATGCAATATATCCTTAGTATTCAGAGCATAACAAACACAACCAAAAGGATAAGAGTAAGAAATGTTGGGTTTTACTTTCTTCCACAATTCATGAGGAGTCTTATTCAGAATTGGTCTGATAGAGATCTTGTTCTGAATGTAACATGTTGTGTTTACTGCCTCAGCCCAGAAGTGCTTTGCCATGTCAGTTTCTTGAAGCATTGTTCTAGCCATCTCTTGAAGAGTTCTATTCTTCCTCTCAACAACACCATTTTGTTGAGGAGTTCTAGGACAAGAGAAATCATGTGCAATTCCATAGGAATCAAACAAACTCTCAAACTTGTCATTCTCAAACTCTCCACCATGATCACTTCTGACACGCATAATTCTGCAAGCCTTCTCGTTTTGCACTTGGGCAATAAAGGTAGAGAACACAGAATGAGACTCATCCTTGCGGGATAGAAATTTTAGCCATGTCCAGCGGCTATAGTCGTCAACACTGACCATCCCATATCTCTTGCCACCTATAGACTCAGTTTTCACTGGTCCAAAAAGGTCGATATGCAGAAGTTCCAACGGCCTTGAGGTGGAAACAACATTCTTTGCCTTGAAAGGGACTCAGCTGAGAAATCTTTCTCATGCTGGCATGCCCTAACCGTCTATGTCATACCCATTGCTCTTCATTAACAGAAAGAAGGCACTTTGCTTTCTGAGTTTCCAACTCAGATAATCTGATCTTATAAGTGTTGTTCCTCTTCTTGCTGTTAAACAGAACAGAGCCATCGATCTGACTTACAGCCCTGCAAGACTTTTGATTGAAGATTATATCATAACCCTTGTCAGCTAATTGACTTATAGACAATAAGTTACGATTTAAGCCATCTACCAACAGAACATTATCGATGCATGGACTATTATCAACACCAATAGTACCAGAACAAAAAATTTTACCCTTCTCATTACCACCAAAGCCAACTTCGCCTCCAGGCTTAAGTTTTAGCTCTTGGAACATACGCCTTTCTCCCGTCATGTGACGCGAACATCCACTGTCCAGATACCATGATTGATGTTTCAGTGGAGCGATCAAGGATACCTGCAACATAGATAATCTTATCCTTAGGTACCCATTTTCTGGGTCCTTTCTTGTTAGTTACCCCAGAGGTTCTGATGACCTTGGGTTTCTCAACATGATAATGTAAAGGGATTTGAGCATGACATTTCGGCATAGAGAGAGTTCCCTTTTTACGAGAGGGTTTAGCAACTTTAGCAGGCAATGATTCAGGCAATATAGTACCAGAGGGTACAAAATGTTCATACAGAGGTTTAGCCTTAGGCATAGGAGGCTCATTTCTACTGGGTCCAGAATAGCCAATGCCACACATTCCATTTCTGCTTACGTCATAGAGCATTGAAGCCATCAAGCTTCTATCTACGCTTTTAGCTAGGAATATTTGAAAAGATTTTTCATATTTGGATTCATTTTTAATATCAGAGGCATCACAAGCACAACTTCTTCTAACTTAAGGATCTGGTTTTTAAGCACAGAGTTAGAGTTTGCTAAACCATGATTATTTTCTTTTAACTCAGAAATAATTTTATCATGCTCAGCAGAAGTCCTAGAAACAGCAGAAAAATCATTTTTCAACTTTTTATGCTTAGTCAGGAGAGAGTTATATTTATCCAAGATATCAAATAAAGCACATTTGAGTTCAGAGGTTGAGAAAGAAGCGAATACCTCATTTTCATCGTCAGAGTCTAGATTTTCCTCTGATGAAGATTCAGAGTTAGTTGCTTCTTTTGACTCTGCTTCCTTGTTCTTGACAATAGCCATGAGTTCTTCAACAACTTCTCCATCAGAGTCAACATCCTCTAACTCTGATTCATCAAAAGTCACCATGAGGCCTTTCTTAGCTTTTGGCTTCTTGTCCTTTTTCAGCTTAGGACAATCACTCTTGTAGTGCCCTGATTCTTTGCATTCAAAGCATGTGACTTCCTTTGATGAAGACTTCTTCTGACCAGAAGAAGATTCATTCTTTCCTTTATTCTTTCCAGAGCCTTTGTACTTGCTCTCCCTGTGCTTCCAGATGCGGTTGAGCTTTCTGGAGATCAGGGTTAGCTCATCTTCATCAGAATCCTCAGAGTTTTCTTCAGATTCTTCTTCTTCTGCTTGGAGAGCTTTAGCCTTCTCAGATTTGGATTTCAAGGCTATAGACTTCTTCTTCATCAGTATGCTTATGAGTTCTTCCAGACTCATCTGATCTACATCTCTTGTGAGCTCCAAGGAAGTTATCATAGGCATCCAGCTTTCAAGAAGGCCTCTAAGAATCCTCATGACATGATCAGCAGTTGTGTAACTCTTGTTGAGAGGTCTAATTCCAGGAATGAGTAACTGAAATCTGGAGAACATGTCCTCAATGGACTCACTGGATTCCATTTGGAAGGATTCATACTTTCTGATCAAGGACAATGCCTTTGACTCCTTCACCTTCTTGTTTCCTTCATGGGTCATCTTCAAGGAATCAAAGATACCCTTAGCATACTCATGATCTGTGATCTATTGATATTCTTCATAAGAAATAACACTTAGAAGAATAGTTCTAGCTCTATGATGCAGTGAGTAAAGCTTCTTCTGCTCTGCAGTCATCTCTGTTCTGGAGATCTTCTTGCCATCACCATCAACTGGACGCTCATAGCCATCCACTATAATATCCCAGAGATCTGCATCAAAGCCAAGAAAAAAGTTTTCAATCCTGTCTTTCCAGTACTCAAATCTTTGAACATCGAACATAGGAGGCTTTGCACTGTAGACATCTTTTCGCGCTTCAATGGTGGTAGCCATCTTAGTTTTTCACACCGGCCCGCATCGCTGAACACTGTTAGGTGTGGTAATCAGAACTTGCGCTCTGATACCAATTGAAGGTATGAAAAACTATAGAAAGGGGGGGGGAGGTTGAATAGCGTTTTAAATCTAAAACTCGATCCACTTGAGATTTAAGCAAATCTCTTCAACCCCCAAAGATAAAAGTGCTAAAGATAAGAGTTAAGAAAAGCACACAATGATTTTATCCTGGTTCACTTGATAAATCCCTCAAGCTAATCCAGTCCACCCGTTAAGGTGATTTCTTCCTTCTTAGATTGAAGGCAATCCACTAATCAGAGTTTGTTACAACTGCACTTGCTACCTGCAAAGTGACTAACAATACACTGACTTAGCTATCACTAAGATTCACTCTCTTAGTCTTCTCAAGGATCCGACCAACCTTGGTCTCCTTAAGGAAAATCAAACAACTGTTTGAGAGTTTGGGTTTACAAAGAAATGCTTCTTAGAAAGCTAATAGTAAACACAATTAGAACAATGTGAAGAAAGATTGCTTTGAGAGAATATTTGATTTTCGCGTGAGCTTCAACAAGGTTTCTTTAAAAACGACATCTTTCATCTTCAGCCTCTTTATATACTCCAAGGAATTAGGTTTGGAAGTTTGCATGGAATGCTACCGTTGGAGGAAAGATCTGGGTTTTCAGGTTCTGCTGTGGCTGAATAAGTTAGGTAAGGTCGTCAGGAATGGTACAATTGCTTTTGTACTTTGGATAGTGACATGACCTTTATCCTAGTTGACTTCTGATCAGAGTGATGCTTCATATTGGAACTTGTGAAGCTTGATGATCAGAGTCAGAAGGAAGCTTGGATCCTCTGACCTTTGTACCTTCTACTTCTGGACTCAGAGGAGAAGTACTTGGTCTTCAGAGCCAGCTTACTTTTAGACTTCAGTATCTTCACTACTTAGCTTCAGGACCTTCAGAGCCTCTGGACCTTCAGAGCTTCTGATCCTTTAGAGCTTCTGATCCTTTAGAGCTTCTAATCCTTCAGAGCTTCTAGTGTGAAAGCGTTGCGGAGGTTACTCTTTGATCATTGTGCTTCTAAATTATTTGAAATAGGACCAGAGTCATGGCCTGTCATTAGAACACTCAGAAAACAACGTTAGAGTACCATAATTGTTCATACATAATAGTTAACATGTAATCATCAAAACATAGAGTTGTACTACTAGATCAAACTTTATCTTACAAGATTAACCAACAACAGCTATATCCGAAGAAAGAGAATTTTGGGCGACATCGCCCTTGGCTGCAACAAGAATCGCATCGGCAAGGGGAGGCGAACAAGGACCTGAGCCCACATTTGACAGACTTGCTTCGTGAGGTGAAAGCAACACATGCAATTGCGGAAGTTGAGCAGGAGGCGGGCCTGCCATGAATGGCGGTAGACAAGACTAAATGGTTTTGCGAGTAAGGTATTTGGTTTTGTAGGTGGTAGCATCATACAACATCATTATTGGTCGGAACATGTAACACCCCGATTTCGGTGGCGTCACTTTAGTAACTCGAAAATAAAATAAAGTAAAGCAGAAAAGCAGGTATTTTTTTTTCGTTTTTGTTTAAATAAAAAGACTTGTCGAAATAAAGGCTCAACCCAATCGCGATTAACGGCGATTAATATACAATACAAGCACAGCCCTCGCTGCAACTAAAAACATCGTCATGAGTGTCCTCAAGTGACGGAAAGTAACATCAAGTAACTAAAAGTGTTGCCCAACGACAAACAAGTGCTACTCATAAATAGAGTCATAAGTTTTATAAATACAGTCCTCCGAAAAGTAAGTCAGCCCAAAACGGCTTCCAAAAAGACTTCTTACGTCCGACTACTCCATGCGATTCCCATCGACGGAGAACCACACCGAAAAGCAATCTGTCGGAAACTACCCTGTCCCAAAAGTACAAATGACGATTCAGAGCTATGACACTAACACCCGACCTTAGTAGGCTCTAAACACCCATACCCTATGCTTCCATCATCGACCCTCATCTGGTCATGCATTCAGCCCGGGTCCTCGTCGAAAGCTTCAGTAATAGTCATTACGCTCCTGGTCCTCCTCGAGTGACGAATCATCACAAATCGGCTGACGGACGCCTGGCAGCAGGCCGACCGCCCAAACACAAACATACAAACAAAGCCAAGGCGCTAGGGTCAACTCACGGAATAAAATAGATAATACAAACAACATGTGAAGAATAAGGGGGTATATATACATGTAATTTATGTATTGCCTATCCTAAGGTATATACATAGCATGTTATCAAGGCTCTAATAAACAATTCGATATCTGCTATCTCAACAGTTCAATAAACAATGGCTCAATAAATCAGTAGGGGTGCATGTATGCATGCAATGTCAAGTCAGAAGATTATCCCAACAATTAGGCATGTCAAGTCGATCCAACCCCTTGGGTTGAACATACGGACTCGCACACGCAACTCCCACAATTAGGCATGTCGAGTCGATCCAACCCATCAGGATGGACATACGGACTCGCACGCGCAACAAATGACAACGCCAAGTCGGTTCACTCAAAAGAGTCGAACATACGGACGTTGCGCGTGTCCAATGACTATCGCCGAATCGATCCAATCCATCGGATTGAACAAACGGATCCGCGCGAGTCGAAAGGTTATCGCTGAATCGATCCAATCCCTCGGATTGAACATACGGATTCACGCGAGTTAAAATGGCAATCGCTGAATCGATCCAATCCATCGGATTGAACATACGGATTCACGCGAGCCTGAGTGACTACCACCGAATCGATCCAATCCATCGGATTGAATATACGGATACGCGAGTGCCAACAATCATTGCCGAATCGGCCCAACCCGTCAGGTTTGGACATACGGATTCGCGCCGCAAAGTCGAAGATACACTCTTGGTGTTCCTCGATAAAGGCCCAGTCTTCTGACCGTCCCAAACCCCAAACATATGCATAATGCAATATGGTTAACAAAACAACGAATCGTCCTCACACGTACGAGTTTAACCACAAGTCTCAATTTAAAAGGACCCGAAGGTCAAAGTCGTCTTGCGACTAGGCTGTGAAAAGCCGGAGTACATATTGCACTCAGTGACATTTCCATGGTCACTATGGTTCATCCCCGTGACAACCATCAAATCATCTCAAGTTCAAGGCTTTTCGACTATTTCCCGTTTTTCACAATCATTTCCAACTCTTAAATTTTCCCAAAGGTCTCGTTAATTAATCAAAGCATTTCAAGTTGAGTTAATTAAATTATGAGGTTTATTATCGAAATCCAAGTTCCATAATTTCTTCAAGTTCCAAATTCCAACTATTCAAAGTTTCCCAAACCTCCCAAATAAAATCCCAGGGAAAAGTCTAAGTATTCCAAAGAGGGCTAGATCTCAGACCTCAGGTCAGGACCTGCCTAGGGTTTCCTCTCAACTCGAAAGATCAACAAAATCAACTCAAATGTCCTACACTCCGCAATCGCGTCAACACGCACAATTCGATATCAATTCAACAACATTCAGCTCTAAAGAGCGATGCAACAATAATACGGTGCGGAAATCATAAGACAGAAACCAGTAAACGCCCGAAGCCTCTCAGAAAACGGAGACACACGTCTCATATAAGTTCACTCGGTCGAAGCCTCCAGAAAACATTTTCCAATTCACAGCGATAAACAATATCCAAGCAATATTCAATATCAAGCAATATTCGAGTCGAAGTTATCGACGCCTACAATACAAATAGCTAGTAAGTAAGTTGCCCTAACCTTGAGTTGTTCTGGTCTGGCGGTGCAGGTCTCGCTCACAAGCTTGTTCAGTCAATCCCAAAGTTTCCACAATTGAACCTTTGAGCAAGCAAAGCAATAATGAATCAAAACAAGTCGATACAGTCGAAACAATCCTAACTAATGTTCGACGAAGCTCAAGAAGCTTCAGAGTACAACATTTAGGCACGAATGGAAGGGCTTTCCCCGAATGGATGAGTTTTGACTCGATTCAAGTTTTGTACAAAAACACTTTATTCGCTAAAACGTGCATAACTCGAGCTACAGAACTCGGAATGACACGAAACCGGCGCCAAAATTTCGACAATTGAAAGAGCTACGCAATGGCTCAGGTCATAGAGACCCGAAAATTATTTTTGGACACGGTACCCAAGCAAATAGGTTTCGGCCACTATAGAAAATAGGGTTTTCGAACTTTTTCTTCGATCTAAATCAATTCCAAGGTATTCTTAGGCGATATCTAGGCCAGGGAAACTCTCAGAAAAATTATCGGGTCGAAAACTGTCGCAGGGGTATTTTGGTCATTATTTTCAGCTTAGAATTTCAAAATTGGAATTTCGAAAAAACAAATTGGATGGGATCGATCCTAACGACATTTATAACAACTAATCCTACTATAGCTAAGCTCAGTCGTGAATTTCCAGCTTAAAGAACGGAACTTTACCCAGAAATGGGTTTTTCCAACAGAAATTGATCCCGGCGGCATTTCGGCGACATTCAGCAGAAAACAACCGGATATTCACGCTCTAGAGCACGTAGGCAATAAGTTTAGATACTAAAATCAGCTTATTTGGACAGTTTTACAAAAAGCTCAAAACTTTGAGCACAGAAAGACATAGAAAAAGTCGACAAATCTGACGATCAGAATTAAGGAATATCATCAGTACCTCGAGGTCTACGCGTAGCAACGAACGGAACGACGATCGGTCAAGAATTTGCAAAATCACTTTTCCTCCTTTTCCTCCTCTTGAAGCCTCGGCCGTGTGTGTGTGTGTTGTGATTTTTTTTTTGTTTTTTTTTTCATTTTTCATACTATATATAGGAAATGGAAAATGCGGAAAAATGAGAATTTTGGCGAATCCGATTTTTCCTACTGATTCCGACGTATTTTAGACACGATATTCTTCCCGCTGAATCTTCTAATTCTCCAAAGAAATATCAGTATGATTTTTGGTTTACGAGGCTTGTTTTTAATGTGTACCGGCTTAAAATGCACTTTATGCACTTTATGATTTTGACCTCGGATGCAGAAACTTCCTTCTGAAGAAAGATCTGGAACGTCGATTAGAATGGGCGCTCGCGGATGAAATCTTTATTTGAAGCTCCAAATAGAAAAAGTCTTCATCGTCCGTTGATTTTAGGGTTTCTGAACTATTAGTGATTCGGTTTCGGCAAACTTCCGAGTATTGGAATTTGACGTTCTTACATTCTAGGGTTTCGTATCGAAACGCTCGTTTATAGACGAATAAGAGAAGTTCTAACATTTCTCTGAAAATTTTTGGAATTAGTTTTCATCGTGCCTTAAAGAGTAAATTAGCTATTTCCTAGCGTTCTTGACCTAGGTTAAAGCGAATACTAACCGTGCTATAACCTTTATCGACTTGGATACCATCCTTAGCTTTTTCCTGAACTTTCTCCTTCACAAATTTATTCCATTCAATAGACACTTGTTCAGGTTTTCCTTCACGTTACCTCAAATTAATCGTGAAAGGGAATTTTACTCGGTTTATTCCAAACTTAAAAACTTGGGTCTCACATTACTACCCTCCAAAAAGAAAGTTTTGTCCTCGAAACTTAAGGTTCAGTAAAAAGTTCCGGATATTATTCCTTGATCTTTTTCCTCTCACTCCCATATAGCATCGTCCGTGTCTTTGTTCCAAATAACTTGCACCAACACAATCTCTTTTTCCCTCAACTGTTTTGTCCTTGTGATGTTCACTTATGATCCAAAATTCAACTCGATCGCGTGGTAACTCTTAGACGAATTATTTCCTTGGAATCCACTTGTCTAGTAATCATTACCTCTAACTTCGTAACTATCCTCATTCAAACCAATTTACACTTACTGAAATCTCTAACACTTCGCACAAATCAGAACTCATCCCCTAGAAGATTAAATCATAACTATACCTCAAGGGATTTTACTAGTCATTTCATCATCTGATCCTTCAACCTTCTGAGATTTAACTGCTATCGTAACCGCTAACACCACTAAATCTCTTAAGTGTACATGAATCTCAGCTCACTAGATCGACCTTAGCCCTAGGATTCTCATTCAACTTAGTAAAATTCACTTGCTAACCCTAGCATGCATCATCAAAATCCATAACAAAGTTCCATTCACTCTTAAACTCTACGAAACTCGTCCAAATATAACAACTTCAAGTATTCATCTTAATACTAATACTTTCCTTTCTGTAACTTGATCATCCTCCAATCAGTCCGATACTTAGTCTCTCGATCAAAACCTGACAAACTTTGAGTCCTACACACTTAAGACAGAGATTCATGGATTTAAAACCTAAACCTTCTCCAAGTTTGGTCCTCTAATGGCCTTTAATCCTCCAATACTTCTTAAATGAATATCCATTTCTTAAAACTATGACTCATTTGCTTACATAAACGACCTGACCAGTGTCGTCATGCTTTCACATTCACATCTTGATCCTGATATTCACAATCATAACTTATTATGCTAACATCATTCGAATCTTATCACATGGCTCATCATATCAGCAACCCCATAATCAACATCAATCGATCCCCAACTTATAACCAACCTTAACACTCTACACAACTCAGAATTCCTTTACTTCAAGGTCTCTCTTATACTATACCTCAATGGTCTTTACCCGAAACTCATCTTCAGATCTCCAATCTACTAAGATTCAAATCCTATTGTCACACCTACAACCATAAGATCTCCTACTCGTACATGATTCTCAACTCTCAAGGTCAATCTTAACCCTAAGATTTCAATCCATCTTAGTAAATCTCACTTAGTAACCTTAGCATGTTTCTCTGAAATCCATATCAACAATCTCAAGTAGTCAACTTATACTAAAACTTTATTTTTTTCTAACTTAATCATTAATTCAACACTTTTCAAGTGAAAATTCATCTCTTAAGACTATAATGTCTCCACAAATAAATCAAACGCTTAGCAAAACTTATTCCTCGAACCCGACTACAACAATCTAGCTCAGAGTTAATTCTTCTCAATCTTGTCATCATCAAGTGATCATCTATAACCTGATATTAAATGCAACCTATTTAGTCTCTAACAATTCCACTCCGAAATCACATAACCTATGACTTCATAATTCCGAGAAAATACTTAATATTTTTTCAGCATTAAATCTCTTGACTTAGTCTACCTCTACTTGGAGTAATCACACGAACTGACCAATTAATGTCTATACGACACTCATCGACTTCCAAAGATTTAAATCTTAATCTTTTAAAATCAAGTGCTTAACACGAACTTTCCTCCCAAATCCGACTAATCCTCGATCAATTGAAATTCATCTTACACATCCTTCTATCAAAGTCCATTACCAGCTGTGATTCCGAATATCACCCCCTCAATATTAAGTTGATCAAGCCTAATACATCGAAGGTGAAAATTTAGAAAAACCCACTGGAACAGTCAATGAGTTCCTATCGTCCAGTAGTCACCATTATCCCGACATCCAATCCTTAACGGTCCCGCTACGGAACTACGCACCCTCAACATAACACGTATACTACCCATAAGGAATCTCTCTAAGATTCGTTCTTCAGCTACTAGCTTCCTTATAAACGCAGCGGTGCAAAACTACTTTCTAGGCTTAGCGTGCTATTCTAAACCTCGTGTAACTTCTATAGTTAAAACACGAGCAGCAGTCAAATAAATTCTTAGTAGGTGTTATTACTATAAGGTCAAAGCTTAGCGGTAAAAGCAAGTTCAGGCGTGTTGCACACGCTACGGGGGTAACGAAGAGTATACCATACTAGAATGAGAAAGAATAGTTAGAAAGTTACCATCGTTCTTGCGCTCTCCTCTGACTAATCCATCAGCTCCCTCGCCGCACAAGACATGGACTCTTCCCCGTGCAGTAGAACGTCTTCCCCACACCGTATGCACAGAGGGCTCAACCTTGGTTACATTGCAATCCTTGGCTTGATGCCCCGGACGGTTGCAGTTGAAACATAGAGGTCTTCCGTCTGAACACTTGTTAGTGTAGTGCCCCACCTTCTTGCACCTGTAACACGTCACTCCTTGACCCGAAGTCTTGTTTCCCGTTCCTCCGGTAGCATTTATGGGCTTATACCGCCCCGAGGTAAAACCTTCCCCCAAAGGACGTTGATACGGCTTCTCCTGTCGGAATCTCTCTTTCCCTTGATTATTTTGAAAGTTCGACCTCATTGGTCCCCCAGTGCCTTTTCTATTAATCCTCTTGTTCTTCATAAGTTCAACTTCTGTTTCCTTCTCAACCAAAGGTTGAAATCGCACAATCCCTAGCGGCCTCACCGAATCTTCGATGTCAGCTCGTAGTCCGTTAATAAACCTCTTGCACATATAGCGCACGTCCACATGGTCATTGAAAAATTGGAAGTGCTTTGCCAATGACTCCAGTTTGGAAGCATACTCAGGTATGGTCATGCTCCCTTGACAAAGAGTCAAAAATTGCGCTTCTCTCTCATCTCGGGCACTAGTCGGAAAATACTTGTCTAGGAACGCAGCTCGGAACGAGTTCCAATTCACTTCCTCGTGATTGGCCTCCATCATCCCTCTGGCGCCCCTCCACCAGTACTCAGCATCTCCTAGCAGTAGGTAAGATGCCAGGCCCACCTTAGCCCCTTCGGCGGTATGCAGTACCCCAAAAATCTTTTGAATCTCTTGGATCCATAGGTCCGCTCTGTCTGGGTCAGTCCCACCCGTGAACTTGGGCGGATCCTGTCGCCTGAAATCAGTCAGCCCCCTATTCTGGTCTAGGGCTACCTCCCTCTCACGCTTATGTCGCTCACGTTCAGCCTTGTCAGCACGCCACTGAGCGTTCTCCGCAGTTTGATTTGTCATTGCTTGGGCCATAGCAGTCATTGCCCCAGCGAGTTGGTTCATGTTCACCATGTTCTGTTTAGTTAAACAAACAGTTAGTACTAATCATAAGATAGCATCTAACATAACTATACAATATGATTAAGCACTAACTTCAATCAATTCTAAGCGAAAAATCGCTCGGCAGACAATCAATTTTCACTCTTTGCAGAGTCACACAACCTAGCACAGAAGACCTATTCTCCAAAGACTCCCGAAAGACTCGACAAGCTCTGATACCACAATGTAACACCCCGATTTCGGTGGCGTCACTTTAGTAACTCGAAAATAAAATAAAGTAAAGCAGAAAAGCAGGTATTTTTTTTCGTTTTTGTGTAAATAAAAAGACTTGTCGAAATAAAGGCTCAACCCAATCGCGATTAACGGCGATTAATATACAATACAAGCACAGCCCTCGCTGCAACTAAAAACATCGTCACGAGTGTCCTCAAGTGACGGAAAGTAACATCCAGTAACTAAAAGTGTTGCCCAACGACAAACAAGTGCGACTCATAAATAGAGTCATAAGTTTTATAAATACAGTCCTCCGAAAAGTAAGTCAGCCCAAAACGGCTTCCAAAAAGACTTCTTACGTCCGACTACTCCATGCGATTCCCATCGACGGAGAACCACACCGAAAAGCAATCTGTCGGAAACTACCCTGTCCCAAAAGTACAAATGACGATTCAGAGCTATGACACTAACACCCGACCTTAGTAGGCTCTAAACACCCATACCCTATGCTTCCATCATCGACCCTCATCTGGTCATGCATTCAGTCCGGGTCCTCGTCGAAAGCTTCAGTAATAGTCATTACGCTCCTGGTCCTCCTCGAGTGACGAATCATCACAAATCGGCTGACGGACGCCTGGCAGCAGGCCGACCGCCCAAACACAAACATACAAACAAAGCCAAGGCGCTAGGGTCAACTCACGGAATAAAATAGATAATACAAACAACATGTGAAGAATAAGGGGGTATATATATATATATATATGTTGTATATATACATGTAATTTATGTATTTCCTATCCTAAGGTATATACATAGCATGTTATCAAGGCTCTAATAAACAATTCGATATCTGCTATCTCAACAGTTCAATAAACAATGGCTCAATAAATCAGTAGGGGTGCATGTATGCATGCAATGTCAAGTCAGAAGATTATCCCAACAATTAGGCATGTCAAGTCGATCCAACCCCTTGGGTTGAACATACGGACTCGCACACGCAACTCCCACAATTAGGCATGTCGAGTCGATCCAACCCATCGGGATGGACATACGGACTCGCACACGCAACAAATGACAACGCCAAGTCGGTTCACTCAAAAGAGTCGAACATACGGACGTTGCGCGTGTCCAATGACTATCGCCGAATCGATCCAATCCATCGGATTGAACAAACGGATCCGCGCGAGTCGAAAGGTTATCGCTGAATCGATCCAATCCCTCGGATTGAACATACGGATTCACGCGAGTTAAAATGGCAATCGCTGAATCGATCCAATCCATCGGATTGAACATACGGATTCACGCGAGCCTGAGTGACTACCACCGAATCGATCCAATCCATCGGATTGAATATACGGATACGCGCGTGCCAACAATCATTGCCGAATCGGCCCAACCCGTCAGGTTTGGACATACGGATTCGCGCCGCAAAGTCGAAGATACACTCTTGGTGTTCCTCGATAAAGGCCCAGTCTTCTGACCGTCCCAAACCCCAAACATATGCATAATGCAATATGGTTAACAAAACAACGAATCGTCCTCACACGTACGAGTTTAACCACAAGTCTCAATTTAAAAGGACCCGAAGGTCAAAGTCGTCTTGCGACTAGGCTGTGAAAAGCCGGAGTACATATTGCACTCAGTGACATTTCCATGGTCACTATGGTTCATCCCCGTGACAACCATCAAATCATCTCAAGTTCAAGGCTTTTCGACTATTTCCCGTTTTTCACAATCATTTCCAACTCTTAAATTTTCCCAAAGGTCTCGTTAATTAATCAAAGCATTTCAAGTTGAGTTAATTAAATTATGAGGTTTATTATCGAAATCCAAGTTCCATAATTTCTTCAAGTTCCAAATTCCAACTATTCAAAGTTTCCCAAACCTCCCAAATAAAATCCCAGGGAAAAGTCTAAGTATTCCAAAGAGGGCTAGATCTCAGACCTCAGGTCAGGACCTGCCTAGGGTTTCCTCTCAACTCGAAAGATCAACAAAATCAACTCAAATGTCCTACACTCCGCAATCGCGTCAACACGCACAATTCGATATCAATTCAACAACATTCAGCTCTAAAGAGCGATGCAACAATAATACGGTGCGGAAATCATAAGACAGAAACCAGTAAACGCCCGAAGCCTCTCAGAAAACGGAGACACACGTCTCATATAAGTTCACTCGGCCGAAGCCTCCAGAAAACATTTTCCAATTCACAGCGATAAACAATATCCAAGCAATATTCAATATCAAGCAATATTCGAGTCGAAGTTATCGACGACTACAATACAAATAGCTAGTAAGTAAGTTGCCCTAACCTCGAGTTGTTCTGGTCTCGCGGTGCAGGTCTCGCTCACAAGCTTGTTCAGTCAATCCCAAAGTTTCCACAATTGAACCTTTGAGCAAGCAAAGCAATAATGAATCAAAACAAGTCGATACAGTCGAAACAATCCTAACTAATGTTCGACGAAGCTCAAGAAGCTTCAGAGTACAACATTTAGGCACGAATGGAAGGGCTTTCCCCGAATGGATGAGTTTTGACTCGATTCAAGTTTTGTACAAAAACACTTTATTCGCTAAAACGTGCATAACTCGAGCTACAGAACTCGGAATGACACGAAACCGGCGCCAAAATTTCGACAATTGAAAGAGCTACGCAATGGCTCAGGTCATAGAGACCCGAAAATTATTTTTGGACACGGTACCCAAGCAAATAGGTTTCGGCCACTATAGAAAATAGGGTTTTCGAACTTTTTCTTCGATCTAAATCAATTCCAAGGTATTCTTAGGCGATATCTAGGCCAGGGAAACTCTCAGAAAAATTATCGGGTCGAAAACTGTCGCAGGGGTATTTTGGTCATTATTTTCAGCTCAGAATTTCAAAATTGGAATTTCGAAAAAACAAATTGGATGGGATCGATCCTAACGACATTTATAACAACTAATCCTACTATAGCTAAGCTCAGTCGTGAATTTCCAGCTTAAAGAACGGAACTTTACCCAGAAATGGGTTTTTCCAACAGAAATTGATCCCGGCGGTATTTCGGCGACATTCAGCAGAAAACAACCGGATATTCACGCTCTAGAGCACGTAGGCAATAAGTTTAGATACTAAAATCAGCTTATTTGGACAGTTTTACAAAAAGCTCAAAACTTTGAGCACAGAAAGACATAGAAAAAGTCGACAGATCTGACGATCAGAATTAAGGAATATCATCAGTACCTCGAGGTCTACGCGTAGCAACGAACGGAACGACGATCGGTCAAGAATTTGCAAAATCACTTTTCCTCCTTTTCATCCTCTTGAAGCCTCGGCCGTGTGTGTGTGTGTTGTGATTTTTTTTTTGTTTTTTTTTTCATTTTTCATACTATATATAGGAAATGGAAAATGCGGAAAAATGAGAATTTTGGCGAATCCGATTTTTCCTACTGATTCCGACTTATTTTTGGAATTAGTTTTCATCGTGCCTTAAAGAGTAAATTAGCTATTTCCTAGCGTTCTTGACCTAGGTTAAAGCGAATACTAACCGTGCTATAACCTTTATCGACTTGGATACCATCCTTAGCTTTTTCCTAAACTTTCTCCTTCACAAATTTATTCCATTCAATAGACACTTGTTCAGGTTTTCCTTCATGTTACCTCAAATTAATCGTGAAAAGGAATTTTATTCGGTTTATACCAAACTTAAAAACTTGGGTCTCACATTACTACCCTCCAAAAAGAAAGTTTCGTCCTCGAAACTTAAGGTTCAATAAAAAGTTCCGGATATTATTCCTTGATCTTTTTCCTCTCACTCCCATATAGCATCGTCCGTGTCTTTGTTCCAAATAACTTGCACCAACACAATCTCTTTTTCCCTCAACTGTTTTGTCCTTGTGATGTTCACTTATGATCCAAAATTCAACTCGATCGCGTGGTAACTCTTAGACGAATTATTTCCTTGGAATCCACTTGTCTAGTAATCATTACCTCTAACTTCGTAACTATCCTCATTCAAACCAATTTACACTTACTGAAATCTCTAACACTTCGCACAAATCAGAACTCATCCCCTAGAAGATTAAATCATAACTATACCTCAAGGGATTTTACTAGTCATTTCATCTTCTGATCCTTCAACCTTCTGAGATTTAACTGCTATCGTAACCGCTAACACCACTAAATCTCTTAAGTGTACATGAATCTCAGCTCACTAGATCGACCTTAGCCCTAGGATTCTCATTCAATTTAGTAAAATTCACTTGCTAACCCTAGCATGCATCATCAAAATCCATAACAAAGTTCCATTCACTCTTAAACTCTACGAAACTCGTCCAAATATAACAACTTCAAGTATTCATCTTAATACTAACACTTTCCTTTCTGTAACTTGATCATCCTCCAATCAATCCGATACTTAGTCTCTCGATCAAAACCTGACAAACTTTGAGTCCTACACACTTAAGACAGAGATTCATGGATTTAAAACCTAAACCTTCTCCAAGTTTGGTCCTCTAATGGCCTTTAATCCTCCAATACTTCTTAAATGAATATCCATTTCTTAAAACTATGACTCATTTGCTTACATAAACGACCTGACCAGTGTTGTCATGCCCTCACACTAAGGAGCGCAAAGCGAGCTGGTTCTGGGACCTTGAAATGTTTAAATCTGCAAGGAGAGTACTGGTGATTGAGCCTCGGCTCACAGAGGGGCAAGAAGGTCGTCTGGAGAAGGTGTTGGGAGATAATTTGGACCTTTTCGACTGGAGCGAGAAGGACGTCAAGTGGGAACCGCCCAAGATGAAGGAGTTAATTCCCCGGAAGCCGGTGGCGCTTTTCCAGAATCCTCGCCGCAGAGATAAAAGAAATGGGAAGGATGTTCAAAAAAGCGGCAGTCAAGGAATATATGAAAGGATAGGAGGAGTGCGTTAGGAATGCCGCCTGAAGAGCAAAGGAAAAGAGAAAGTGGTACATTGGAAGGCGGCGGGGCTGACGAAGTTCAAACCGACCCGACAACCTTAGGGCGAGTTCAAGCTTGGAGAAGACCAGTCTCTTCGCAGGGGATTTGGGTGAGAAGACTGGTTTCCAATGAATGCAAACTGGGAGGCAAGCACTTCAGGGCTGAAAGGTGGGATGCTTGGCGAAGTGCTTTGACAAACGATGGAGGTCTAGAGAATCAGCGTGGCGAGACGAGCAGAGATTTGGTTTCAGCATGGCGGGCTTGGAGCGATAGAAATTAGGACTAAAAATAAAGATGTACTATTTTTCTCCACCACGAAAGTTTTTTAATGAGGCATCCCTCGAAAATGTAAAAATACTTTTTTACAATCAATACAAAAGGATATTCTCCGCAATACACCTACAAAACAACTGAATTGTAGCGGTTGCATGGTGGGAAAACTTCCGTGAAGGTGGCGATCCCAAAACGACCATGATCTTTGGGGATCGCTCTGGAAAGTCCGGCGCAATCGCTGCTACACGTTGGCGATGTGTGGGATAAGCTTCTTATCCAAAAAGTCTCCCCGTGTAAGGGTGAGCATAGTTAACTAGGCCAAGCCTCGGACAACCCAAATGGGCCTTGGGACCCGAGCCACTTTAAGTCCTCGCCGAGTAGAGTTGGCAAGGCCACACCTGCTCTTACGGGAAAAGCGTGTGAATAAAAAGCCTTGGTTCAAATAAACCAAGCAAAAGTCCTAGTTAAACACTACAAACTTTCTATGTCGTTAAAAACGTAATTCAGTTTGGCGAAAGCACAGTCTGGTTAGTGAGTTTTTGGTTTCCTTAATGACGAAAGCACAGTCTAAAATCGGAAGCTTGGCGATGAAGCTGATGATGATTTTATCTTCCTTGGTGAAGGAGCTTTTTGGCAGGTCAGCAATCCTGACAGGCTTGTCCGTTCAAAAAAAGGAGAGCGGGCAGTGCCGTCTCTCAGAGTGAAAGCTTCATGGTACTCATGGGACGCTGCAATCTTGAAGTATTTTCGCACGACGTATCTTTGACATTGGACCATAAGGGGTTGAAGAGCTTGCGGCCATACCTAGCCTTCAGGGACACCCAAGTGGGCTATTGCGTGGTTTGAGCGACCACGTCGTAAAAGTAAAAGAAGTGAGTGGGCGACGGCTCGCGATGGATGGCGTCGCAAAGAATTTCGAAGCACCGCAAGAATGCCCAACAGTTAGGATGCAATTGGCAAGGGGCGACGTTGATGTCGCGCATTATTGAGCAGAAGAAAGGGAGAAAAGGGAAGCCTTATCTCTAAGTCGGTGAACATATACTCGTATACATAGAAGAATTGAAAGATGCTTATGTCCCTCGCCGCACGACGAAACCAAGGGCGCTCGACCGCCGTACAACCACCATAACCGAGTATGTTGTCAAGAGGCTTTTCATGACAAAAGCCTCCAATATTTGAAGAAAGGTCAGAAATTGAGTCGTTTCTCACAATCAGAGGGTTGGTCGATAGGTCCCGCCGGTCGACCGGATTTAAGGGGAAGGGGCAAAGACTCGAAGGACATAAGGCGAAAATCAGGGATCTCCGACGGCTTAAGGGGAACCCCACCAAGCAGAGGGAGGCCTTCAGCGCCGTGCTGTTGATTTCCCTATTTTAGTAGTGTTTTTACGGTCATTTCTTTGTTAGCTTTGAGTCTTTTTGTTGAGTCTCATGTAGTGTTTCATGCATTCTCACACATTTTTATCTTTATTTGTGTTTTTACTTTGTTTTGGTAATTTTGTAGTTTTATAGGGACATTTCTTGCATTCTAAGTAAGTTTAGGACTTGCATATCTTTTCTACTTTAATTAAGGGTTCATAATGCTAATAAACTCTTGGAGCTCCTAGATATTTTCCTTGCTTTGTTCCTAAGTTACCAGGTCTGAAACTGCTGAAGAAAGAAGGTCAAGAGGCTTGGAGAATTGAAGGGAGGCTTAAAGAGGAGTAAAGAAGAAGATAAAAAAGTTTTCTAGTGAACATTGGGCGCCTAGGCGTGCTCCATTGGCGCCTAGGCGCCAATTGGAGCTGATGTTTCTGTTCCAGGGAAAAGGAATTATCTCCAGGAGCTACTGTTTGTCATTTTGAATTGGCGCTCAAGCATGCTTTATTGGCGCCTGAGCGCCCAGACTCGCCTAGTTTGCCTATAAATTGGTTTTTTGTCATTTCTCTTGGAATCTCTTGTCATTTTTCACATTTCAAAATAATTTAGAAGTAAGGTTTTATCTCTGGAGCTTGAGGATCTTTCTCCAAGTCCCATGTTCCAAGTTTTATCTTTACTTTCTTGTATGGATTTCATAGCCATGCTTGGCTAAAACTCTTCTTGCTTTGGGTTCTTTGTAAGACTTTGGATGTTTTAGTTATAATTCCTATTTCTATCCATGAATAATTTGAGTAAACCCTTGAATCCCATATCTTTGCTTCATCTTTTAAGCTTGAACGCGTACTAGCTTTATGCTTTTCTATAATAGAACGGAAGTTTGTTATAGATTAAGGACTTGTTGTGGGATTACCCCTTCTATGCTTGCTACTAGGAATAGAGGAAGGGTTGGGGTTTTTTGGCCGGAATTGCATGTGTAGTGCCTTTAGCAAATGTTTAAGTTGTCAAGGAATTGTGCCTATCTTTTGACTTGAGAGGATTGTCTATACGAGGCATCGATAGATGATTAATTAGGCTACAGCATCAAGGAGAGACTCAGAGTTGTGTGGATAGAATAGGTTGACTAAAACTGAATTAGTTAAGCAAGAACCCAAGGCATGCTCACCATTGTTCTTCACACACTTATATTTCAATTGCTTCTTAATTAATCACCTAAACAATCAACCTTAAAACTGAATTTTACTCGCTTTCCTACCGTGAACTCGAGGCTTAAACTGAATTCGCATACCAATTCCTTGTGGTTCAATAAATTAAAACCGGGTAGATTTTGTACACTTGTAGATTGACCAACAGTTGTATCGTAAAGGGGTAGCTATGGTCACGCCGCGAAAAGAGATTTTGTTCCGGCGTTTTGAAGTCATAACAGAAAGAAGGAAAGTAGCGTAGAGGTAAAGTAAAGTAGTCAGGGAGTTTGGGGGACTCACCAGGGAAAGGCAAGAGTGGGAGATGACCAGGAGGATGAAAAGTGGTACCGACAGGACGATGGTTCGCTGAGAGACTTTTGGGTGCAAGTAAGGACGTAAAGAGCGGAGGTTTCGAAAGTGGTAACTGGTGGAGGAATAAGGTCTTTAAAGGAAGTGAGTGACTGTTGTGGAAAACGTGTGTGGATCTCCTATTGACGGTTTGTTAGGGTCGTGGGGAGGAAGTGGAGAATCGTGCCCCATAATGACAAAAAAAGAAATGATTACTCTGGGAGGGGCACATATTTTTGGGAAGAGCGAGCGACACATTAAATGGGAAGCAACAACGGTTGATTGGCCGAAATTTTAAGGGACAGGCGTTATTATGATTTGAGCGGACGTTTCGAGGGCAGCAGTTGAGATTCTGAAAGATTCGCTGACTTTTGCAATTCAACTAACACATCACACGTGGCCCTCACGTGCCGATACACCAAACTAACTTGCACTCGCCAAAGCAGCGGGGTGAGTGGGCTTATCTTCGTCGCCACAGGTGAACTTGTGGACTTGTGGAATTAGGGAAATTTGTATTTACCTCATGCCATGTTGACACCTATTGTATTCCTCAGTAGACTTGACTTAGGCTAACTTTTATTCAGCATTTGTAACTTTATCCTTAAAGACACACTTAGCTCTCATGCTTCGAGCTCGGTGTCTTGTGGACTGGGCGAGCTCCCTAGGGGTTTCACCCAGGATCGCCCGCCTCGGGGCCCAACCAGCCCTATAAGGGCAGCTAGCTCACAAGGCCCAGCCCCTAGCCTATAAATAGGGAGCGATTACCACATGTAACTCTTGGCTCATTTGATCAATGACAAACTCTCAATTCATGTTGGAACGCCGTAAAACCCAGCAGAACCTGCAACTATCTTCATTCCTTAATGCTTGCAGAAGGTCTAGGCAATCGACTTCACAAATCAAGGCTCGAAAACCTCTATCCCAAGCCACTGCTAAACCTGTTCGCAAAGCCATTGCCTCCGCTACCAACGGATTTCCACCTGGTTCACCAACAAAATACCCAGAATCCAAGCACCCGTTGAGTCTCTTAAAACAACACCACCACCCATTCTTTCCTCTCTGCTCAAATAACTACCATCAACATTTAGTTTGATGTGCCCCACCAGTGGAGAAGTCTAGTGAGCACTTCTCCTCGCCGCCCCTCCATACCAAACAGTTGGGTTAAGAGTCCTAGCAAACTCATCAAATTCATGATTTATCCTCCGACAAGCTTCCTGAATATACGACTTCTACTCTTCAAACACCATGTTATTGCACCATTTCCAAATTCGCCAGAGACCGGCCAGGAACAAAATTCCATTCCTTCCCCGAGCTTGCACCTCCACCCAAGATGCAACATTCTGGCTCATGAATTGATTCCAATTTAAAGCTCCAAACCTCTGCCACACCTCCCTCGAATGGCGGCAGTCCCTGTGGCAATGGAGAAAATCCTCCATCGGCGCCGAACAGCGAGAACACGCAGGGGAAGCTGCAAGATTACAGCTTGCCCGATAAGCATTAACCTACAAGGAATTGTGGAGAATTAGCCAAATAAACAATCGGACCTTTTCTGGCACACGTAGCTTCCATAACCACTTCCATTTCAAAGCATCCTCCTCCCCTGTTCTATCCTTCTCACGAAGCCATTCATACGCTGCCTTCACCGATTAACACTCTGTATTGCTTGGAGCCCAAATCCATCTATCAGCATGATTTAAATCCACTCGCGGAGTCACCCGAGCCAACTTTCCAGCAATATCAAGGTCACAAACAGTATAGAAACAATCCAAATTCGAAGTTCCATTTTGAATTAGATCCCTGAGACAGATGTTTGTATCCGTGACATGAAGAAACGAAATTTGTCTCGCAATTGCACCCTCTCCGCTCCAGTCATCACGCTAGAGGGAACTTAACCATGTGCCCAACTGAAATTCAAAGTCATCCCGAAGATTGTAACACCCTACTTTCCGTTATTAGGTTATTTATTATTTTATTTTAATTATTATTATGATTTTTTTGATAAGCCAAAGAATTATTATTATTATGATATATGGTAATTAAGTGATTTTATTAGATAATTAAGGGATTAAATTAAATAAGGTTTTTGGGTTTTAGTGTGAGTAGTTGGGAGTGGAGCCCACTAATACTACTAGTTTAGGGTTAGGAGTGAAATAAATAAAAAGAAAGAAAGAAAATAAGGATTAGCAGAGGAGCAACAGAAGAACACGTGAAACAGAGAAGGAGAGGAGAAAAGTGGAGAAAACCTAGAGTTGATCTACAAGAGGTAAGAGATTGAATTCATATTTTCTGGATGGGTATAGTAGTTGGTAGTGATAGAAAGCATGATTTAGGAACCCTAGGATGCAAAATTTTCTAAATTGAAAATAGATAGGTTTCATTTTTAGATGAATTGTGGGGTGGAAAAGAGGGGTGGTGGCGCGACCATGGTAGTGAGGTGTGCGCATGGTGGCGCGGCCCTGGTGGTAGAGGCGCGCGGAGGGCATGGAGGTGGCGCGCAATGCGGGTAGGTGGCGCGCACGGGCACACTGTACATGTAGCTTGGCGCGATTTTTGGGAAAAATTGGGGAGAAAATCCAGCTTTTGTATAATAGTTGCAGAACCTGTTATATATGAATTATAATTAATGTACATCTGTTAAATAGTGAAATTCTAGTTCCCGTATGGCAGATGTCCTATGCGATGCTTAGGCAACTGCTTTAACAATTTAATAACAGTGAAGAGTAAAAACATAAAATAAACAAGATACAACACCAAAGTTGTTAACCTAGTTCGGTGAAACTTCACATACGTCTGGAGGGTTTGCACCCAAAGAAAGGAAATCCACTATCTCAAGATTCAGGAACAACAGACACTCATGAACCCACCACATCTCTTAGTTCTCTTCCTAATCTACCTAGTGTATTTCTACTTAGTATATCGACCTAAGTATGAAGCCCCTCTCACTTTCCCTCAACCACTGCCGCAGTGATTGGTAAGAACAACAACAATCAGAGTTTTAACACTCAAGAACATAGAACTCAACCTTGCCTTATAGAATCAATGAGCAAGGTTAGTTCACAACGAACACAATGACTTACACAAAATAACAACCCTAAAACACTTGATCTATTTCACTCCATAGCTTCAGTAGTCTTCACGTTTTAGGTCTTCACATATATATACTTCAGTAGCCACACTAGCAACAAATCAAAACGCAATCTTCCATAAATGTTGATTGCGCTGACATGTCTATAATCATTAACACAATAGGAACCAATCCTCAATCAGAGATTGTTCCAACAATTAAACCAGCCCACATTAAGCAACCATAAATCAGCTACTTAAACCATAAGTAACTACAATAAAATCTTCACTGGATTTCCAGGGCACACAAAAGCACTCCAAGTCATGGACTGAGGTCCTGTGCCACACAAAGGCAGATGTCACAGCATATGCTTCGACATCAGGTTATTTTGGACAAAATGTGTAAGACCTGGATTTTCAGAACAAGTTAATTTCCGACTCACGCATAGAATCAGTGTAAGCGTGACAGGAGGTTGATATTTGAGAAAGATTAATGAAGAAGAAAGTTCAGGAATTGCTTGAGGAATGTTGCGTAGTTTCTTCCAGAGTTAGTGCGAGTCGTCTGCACACCTGCCTTATGGCGAGCGTGTCCAATATAGGCTATATCGCTTTTAGAGCAACGTTTTAAGTGAGATTTCGAACTCTTGGAAAATTTAAAGACTCTCTTTATTTTTCCTTCAACCAGCGTTTCATTTCGAAACTCTGGACTGTACGCACGATAGTATTTACTTTTCGGAAGTCCGCCGACGCTAATTTCTTTGCTTCGAAACCCTAGATTCGAGCGATGGATGAAGACTTCTTCTATTCGGGACTTCTAACGAAGTTTCCGTCCTCGTTGCCAGACTTGTTTCGACATTTCCAATCTTTCTTCAGTAGGAAGTTTTTTCGTTTGAGCATCACAGCAAAAAGTAGTTTTTCGGGACAGATTAACTTACACCGCTTTTGGGATTTTGGATATCGTTTTTCCCAAATCATAGATATTTGTTTTGAGTTCTGGAATTCTGACGCCAGAATCTCTCTTAGAATTTCTCGGTGATCGTGCTGCAAAAATCGGAATCGCGAAATTTTCATTTTTCTCGCGATTTCACCCGCCTATAAATAGCTCGAAAAAGCAAAATCTTGCCATTTTCTTTCCTCCAAGGCCGCGAGTTCTAGGGAGCAAGGGAGAAGAAGATTTTTCGCGAAAACTTGACTGATCTTCGTGCAGTTCGTCCCTACTTCTAGGTATTGAGGTAACTAGCATGAATCCTACCTCTGATTACTGTTTCTGCTGAGTTTCTGAAGTCGTTTCTGTGCTCACAGTTTTGAGCTTTTTGTAAAACTGTCCGATTTCTCTGATTTCTCGCTTGGGTTATGTTCCTTATGTTCCCAAGAGCCTAAAACCTCTGTCAGTAAACGCTGATTGTGATCCAGTTGTCAAGGATCTGAAAAACTGATTCAAAACCCTTTTTGTCTCACATTTCGAAACTTTATTGTCGAAAAGCTATAATCTGACTTCGTGCCTTTAGGATTTATTGTCACGGATGTCATGAGGATCATTGCTGTCAAATTTGTATTCAGAACTGATAACTTTGAAGTTTTGAGCCTTTATTTGGACCAAAATGCCCCTGGATAGCCGTATTTCGACCCGATTGTCCGAAAATTGTTCCGACAGTTTCTTTGCCTTAGTTTTACCCTAAAACTACCTTGTGAATTGATTTGATCGAAGAAAAAGAGCCAGAGCTCTTTTTCCTTAAGGGCCGTGGGCTATTTCCTTTAGGGGGAGTTTTTCGGTTTCGAAAACGTGTCTTTTCGTACCCGATTGTCGTATTTTGAAGCTTTAATGCTTTGTCTATCGTTTATGTATTGTATTGTGATCGAACTAATCGATTTTGTTTGGATTCTGCTTTGTTTTTCTCCGAGGTTCAGTTGAAGGAACTTTGGAAGGCTCAGAGCAATTGTTTGAGGAAAACTTTGTTTGCGAAGCTGGAACAGCTCGAGGTTAGGGCAAATTACTATATTAGCTATGATTGCATGATAGGCGTCGATAAATTCGACTTATGCTTTACTATGATATTGTTTATGATGATGGTTTATTGTTATGAATGTTTCATAACTTCTGATGTTGATGTTGTGATGAATTGTGCGTTTTGACGCAATTTCGGAGTGGAGATTCATTGATCTGGTGATCTTTGATATTTCGGGTTGGATGAACAACCCTAGGCAAGTTCAAATGAGGGGTTTGAGACTTAGCCATTTGTTGGGATTCGTTGGAATTCTTAGACTTTCCCCGGGAAACTTCTTTTGGGTGGTTGGTTATCGGAAAACTTGGAATGATAGAGCTTTGAAAACTAGAGACTTTGGGAGACTTAGACTTTGAGAAATAAACTCATAACTTGACTAATTCAATTCGAAACGTTTTTACCAAACGAATAATCATAGGAGAACTGAAGGGGAAAATATTTACGAAAGACGGGGAAAAGTCGACTTTGTTGTGGGTTTGGAGAGTTGTGGAATTGGGAAAGCCACTAAGGTGAGCTATGGTGATGATTGAAGGTCACCGAGTACTCTAGTACTCTTGGGAGTGTTGTTCGAGTCGTGCTGTATTGACGGGCACAAACTCTGGGCTTTGTTTGTGGGTTTTGTGGTGGGAGTTGTGTTGTATTGACCGACACTAACTCCGAGTCGTGTTGTATTGACCGACACTGACTCTGGCTTGATCTTGGGGTGATCTTGTTGATTGGGCTGTGTTGTATTGACCGACACTAGACCCTTGTGTACTTTTGTGGGTGGAGTGGTGTTCTATTGACCGACACTTACTCCGAGTTGTGTTGTATTGACCGACACTAACTCTTGGGTTGTTTTGAGATTGGGTTTGAGCTAAGTGGTTGTGTGGTGAGGACGATTTGATGTTTGGCTAACCATATTACATCAATCGGGTGAATAACGGGAATGGCTCACCAATGTGTTAACGGTGAATAACGGGAATGGTTCACCAAGGATGAATAGAGGGAATGGTTCATCCATAGTGAAGAACGGGAATGCTTCACTTGTGGCGAACGGGAACGCGTCACAAATCCGGATCATATTGTGCATTTCACGCATACATTCATGCTGACTGAGATTGTGTGCTGTTTGTTTATTGAAGCATTGTTAGAGCCATAACATGCTAGGATCACTTACATATATATATATATATATATATATATATATATATATATATATATATATATATATATATATATATATATATATATATATATATATATATATATATATATATATATATCAACATATATCTATACCCCATACCACATGTTGAGTATGTTGAGTGTATATCTACTTATTTCTGTGAGTTGACCCTAGCGCCTTGGCTTTGTTTGTATGTTTGTGTTTGGGCGGTCGGCCTGCTGCCAGATGTCGATGGCCGACTGGTTCTCGATGGTCTCTCCCTCGGGGGGGATCAGATATGAGCTGCTGGATCGGGATGCCCCACCGCTTCGGTGATCGATGTTGCTGGTCACCGGGCGACGTACAAGGGAAGGGTCATGGAGGACCGGACGGACGAGCGAGGACGCCTGACGAGAGGAGTGGTACGGCGTATGGAGCTGAGTTTTGACTTGCCGCCCTCAGTTCACTGTGGACCAGGCACTGGTCATGGACCACCTGCACCACCTTCGACTTCACCTTCTATTGAGGAGGACCCGGCGGAGATCGCGCCTGCTGTTGCTGCTACACCTGTTGCGCCACCTCCTGCTACTGCCATTGCCCCTACCGACGTGGCGTCGTCCTCTTGGCTCGTACAGCCGAGGAGGGAGTCTGTTGTTCCATCTGCCTCACGTCTTCTATCTTTCTCTTCACCGCACGGCTACCGTGTGGACCCCTTGATGAGGGTGGTGGAGGAGGATGTTCTTACAGGAGAGGTGGATGTGGAGACCGGCTCGACTAGGGCGGTGCGCAGGACAGTGAGGAGGGAGGTCATGGATTTGGACACCGAGATGATTACGGTGGATTCCGACTCTGACTCCGAGAGCAGTGGGGAGAGCTACTCGCCGAGCAGCGATGAGGAGGCGGAGGAGTGGTGAACTGAGCTGGGAGGGTAGGTTAGACTAGCGTCATTTTTTTGTGTAGAGCTCTGATCGTCAGTTTCTTTTTAGGACAGGGTAGGTTCCGATGTGTGGCTTTTTGTGTGGTTCTTTTGAAGGGGATCACAGAGAGTCTGTCGGAGTATAGGGGTCTTTTGTTCAGGCCATTTTTGGGTGCCGACTTTCTCTGGATAACTATATATTTTGATACTCTTACTTACAGTGCTGGTTTGTACATATTTGCCTACGGGCGTACTACTTTGGAGTCACTGCGGGTGCGCGTGACGGGAGGGTGCAGCTGAGGCTGTACTTGTGTATATATTGTATATCGGTTAGTTTAGTTGTTGGGTGTTGTCTTTACTCCTTTATCGCTTTGATGTAAAGGAAAGAAAACGAAAAAAAAATATACCTATTTTCCGCGTAAAGTTTATTTTTGGCTACTAAAGTGACACCCGGAAATCGGGGTGTTACATTGTGGTATCAGAGCTTAGTCGAGTCTTTTGGGAGTCTCTGGGGAATAGGTCTTCTGTGCTAGGTTGTGTGACTCTGCAAAGAGTGAAATTGATTGTCTGCAGAACGATTTTTCATTCTAATTGATTGTATTATTATTACTTAATTATATGGAGTAGCTTTGGTGCTATTCTACGATTAGGACTAACCGTTTTCTTGGGGCTAACAGACGATGGTGAACACGAATCAGCTAGCAGAGATGATGGCCACTATGGCCCAGGCAATGACTAACCAAGCAAATGACAATGCTTTAAGGCGTGCTGCGGAGGAAGTGCGTGAACAACACCAGCGTCAGAGGGAGGCGGCTCTGGATCAGAACAAAGGTTTGAATGACTTCAGGAGACAGGATCCACCTAAGTTTTCAGGAGGTACTGACCCGGACAAAGCAGACCTTTGGATAGAAGAAATTGAGAAGATCTTTGGAGTGTTACAGACTGCTGAGGGAGCCAAAGTGGGGCTGGCAACCTATCTGTTGTTGGGAGATGCTGAGTACTGGTGGAGAGGCCCCAGAGGGATGATGGAGGCAAATCATGTTGAAGTAAACTGGAATTCTTTTCGAACTGCTTTTCTCGAGAAGTATTTCCCAGACAATGCTCGTGATGAGCGTGAATCACAGTTTCTGACTCTTAAACAAGGAAGCATGACCATTCCGGAATATGCTGCCAAGTTAGAGTCTTTGGCAAAATACTTCCGATTTTTCCGTGACCAAGTTGATGAGCCCTACATGTGCAAGAGATTTGTGAGGGGATTGAGGCCTGACATTGAGGATACAGTGAGACCGTTGGGGATCACGAGATTTCAAGCATTGGTTGAGAAAGCAACAGATGTGGAGTTGATGAAGAATCGAAGGTATAATAGGGTTGGAACCGGAGGACCAGTGAGGTCGACACCACAAAATGTTCAAGGAAGGGGAAGGTTTCAGGCGAGGAAGCCATATCAACGTCCTGCGGGGAGAGGGTTTACCCCGGGATCTTACAAGCTGATGGCTGCTGCTGCTACTTCTGGAGGGTCGGGAAGCCGTACCCAGAACCGTGAGATGACTTGCTTTCGATGTGGAGGGGCCGGACACTATGCCAATAATTGCACAAAGCCACCAAGATGCTATAACTACAACAAATTTGGGCATCTGGCTATGGATTGCAAGGCACCAAAGGTTGAGCCGTCGGTGAATGCTGTTAGTGGGAAGCGCCAGTGGCGAAGGGAAGAGTGTTTACCATGGACGGCGAAGAGGCTGAAGGAGCTGATGGGTTGATCAGAGGAGAATGTGAAATTGACGGTAATCTTCTAACTGTACTCTTTGATTCTGGTGCAACTCATTCTTTTGTCTCTAAGGATTGCGTATCAAGACTGCATCTGCCTATTACTACTTTGAGTTTTGATCTCATGGTAACTACACCTGCTAGGACTCTAATAGCTAATGCTGCATGCATGCACTGTTCAGTAGTATATAGAGATAGAACTTTTCATGCCAACCTAGTATGTCTACCCCTTAAAAACCTAGATGTAATCCTCGGGATGGATTGGTTATCCCACTACCATTGTCTTTTGGACTGTAGTCGAAAGAAAGTGGTGTTCCCAGACTCGGATCTTTTCGAGTATCTTTCTATTAACCACATTAGTGCATCGTTGAGCGAGGGCACTCAGAGGTACTTTTCATTGCTAAGTCTGGAGGGGAAGAAGGAATCGGATATTCATGGTATTCCGGTGGTTCGAGATTTTGCGGATGTTTTTCCTGGAGATGTACCTGGACTACCGCCTGTGCGCAATGTAGAGTTTGTGATCGACATTGTACCTAGAACAGGACCGATTTCGATTGCACCTTACCGTATGGCACCTGCGGAGTTAGCAGAGTTGAAGTCTCAGTTAGAGGATCTTTCGGCAAAAGGATTCATTCGACCAAGTGTATCACTGTGGGGAGCGCCAGTGTTGTTAGTCAAGAAGAAAGACGGAAGGTCGAGATTGTGTGTGGATAATCGACAGCTGAACAAGGCGACGATCAAGAACCGATACCCGTTGCCGAGGATAGATGATTTGATGGATTAGTTACGAGGGGCTGCTGTATTTTCGAAGATAGACTTAAAGTCAGGTTATCATCAGATCAGAGTGAAGACTGAGGATATACCAAAGACTGCATTCAGAACACGCTACGGACACTATGAGTACCTAGTGATGCCGTTTGGGGTGACAAATGCAACTGCTGTTTTCATGGATTACATGAACCGCATCTTTCATGAATTCTTAGATCGGTTTGTGGTGGTGTTTATCGATGAAATACTGATATATTCGAAGGACGCGAAGGAACATGAAGGACATTTGCGCCAAGTTCTCCAAGTGTTGAGAGAGAAGAAGTTGTATGCGAACCCTTCCAAGTGTGAATTCTCGCTGGGGGAAGTTAATTTCTTAGGCCATGTTATCTCAAAGGAAGGCATAGCTGTGGATCCAACGAAAGTAGAGACTGTTTTGGCTTGGGAGCAACCGAAGACAGTGACCGAAATCAAAAGTTTTGTGGGTTTAGCTGGATATTATAGACGCTTCATTGAGGGATTTGCCAAGATTGTTGAACCTTTGACTCAACTGACGAGGAAGGATCAACCTTTTGCATGGACTGAGACGTGTGAAACAAGTTTTCAGACTTTGAAGGAACGTTTGACGACGTCACCTGTGCTTATTTTGCCACAACCGGAGGAACCTTATGAAGTTTATTGTGATGCTTCGTATCAAGGCTTGGGATGTGTGCTGATGCAACATCGAAAGGTGGTGGCTTATGCTTCGAGACAGTTGAAGACTCATGAGAAGAACTATCCAACTCACGATTTAGAGTTAGCTGCCATTGTGTTTTCGCTGAAAATCTGGAGACATTATCTCTATGGTTGTACTTTCACGATATTTAGCGATCACAAGAGTCTTAAATACTTGTTTGATCAGAAGGAGCTGAACATGAGACAACGAAGATGGATGGAGTTCATCAAAGACTATGAGTTTACGTTGCAATATCACCCTGGGAAGGCGAATGTAGTTGCTGATGCTTTGAGTAGAAAAATGCATGTCTCGTCAATGATGGTTAAAGAGCTAGAGTTACTGGAACAATTTCGAGATATGAGTTTAGGCGTGACACCGTCTGAGGGAAAGTTGAAATTCGGGATGATCAGAATTGCTAGTGGGTTGATGGAAGAGATTAGAGAGCAACAACTGCAAGATGAGTTTCTGCTAGAGAAGAGGAACTTAGTGATTCAAGGGAAAGACCCGGAATTCAAGATCGGAACGGATGATATCTTAAGATGCAAGGACAGAGTGTGTGTACCCAATAATCCAGAATTGAGAAGGCTAATCATGGATGAAGGACACAAGAGCAAATGGAGTATTCATCCGGGAATGACAAAGATGTATCAAGATTTGAAACTGAATTTCTGGTGGCCAAGAATGAAGAAACAAGTGGCTGAGTATGTGGCTGCATGTTTGACATGTCAGAAGGCGAAGGTAGAGCATCAAAGACCTGCTGGTATGCTACAGAGCTTAGACGTGCCAGAGTGGAAATGGGATAGTATATCCATGGATTTTGTGGTAGCTTTGCCAAGAACACAGAAGAGAAACGATTCGATTTGGGTGATTGTAGATCGTTTGACCAAGTCAGCGCATTTTCTACCAGTGAGAACTACCTATAATGTAGAGAAGTTGGCTGAGATTTATGTGGCGGAGATTGTGAGACTACACGGATTTCCGACAAGTATTGTGTCTGATCGGGATCCGAAGTTTACTTCGCACTTTTGGGGAGCTCTTCATGATGCGTTAGGAACCAAGATGAGGTTAAGTTCGGCGTATCATCCACAAACTGATGGGCAAACAGAGAGAACTATTCAGTCGCTAGAGGATCCACTACGGGCTTGTGTGTTAGATAACAAAGGAAGCTGGGATGATCTTCTGCCATTGATTGAGTTCACATACAACAATAGTTTTCATGCGAGCATTGGGATGGCACCGTATGAAGCTTTGTATGGTCGAAAGTGTAGGACACCGTTGTGTTGGTATCAAGATGGGGAGAGTTTGCTGATTGGGCTAGAAATGCTGCAACAGACGACTGAGAAGGTTAAGCAGATCAGAGAACAAATGAGAGCTTCACAGAGCAGACAGAAGAGTTATGCTGATCAGAGACGTAGAACCCTAGAGTTTGAGGAAGGTGACCATGTGTTTCTACGAGTTACTCAGACTACGGGAGTTGGACGAGCGATTAAGTCAAGGAAGCTCACGCCAAAGTTTATTGGGCCTTATCAAATCATTCGACGTGTTGGACCAGTTGCATATCAGATTGCACTACCACCATTTCTTTCCAACATTCATGATGTATTTCATGTGTCGCAGTTGAAGAGGTACATTCCAGATCCGACTCATGTAATCGAGCCAGACAATGTTGAACTGAAGGATGATTTGACCTTTGAGGCACCGCCAGTGAGTATTGGGGATAGAAGAGTGAAACAGCTGAGGGGAAAGCAGATTTCGTTGGTAAAGGTGATATGGAACAAGGATACGGGAGATGCTACATGGGAATTGGAAGACAAGATCAAGGAACTGTACCCCGGACTTTTTGCAGAACTTTGAGTTTCGAGGACGAAACTTTCTTTTTGGAGGGGAGTATTGTAAGACCTGGATTTTCAGAACAAGTTAATTTCCGACTCACGCGTAGAATCAGTGTACGCGACAGGAGGTTGATATTTGAGAAAGATTAATGAAGAAGAAAGTTTAGGAATTGCTTGAGGAATGTTGCGTAGTTGCTTCCAGAGTTAGTGCGAGTCGTCTGCACACCTGCCTTATGGCGAGCGTGTCCAGTATAGGCTATATCGCTTTTAGAGCAACGTTTTAAGTGAGATTTCGAACTCTTGGAAAATTTAAAGACTCTCTTTATTTTTCCTTCGACCAAAGTTTCATTTCGGAACTCTGGACTGTACGCACGATAGTATTTACTTTTCGGAAGTCCGCCGACGCTAATTTCTTTGCTTCGAAACCCTAGATTCGAGCGATGGATGAAGACTTTTTCTATTCGGGACTTCTAACGAAGTTTCCGTCCTCGTTGCCAGACTTGTTTCGACATTTCCAATCTTTCTTCAGTAGGAAGTTTTTTCGTTTGAGCATCACAGCAAAAAGTAGTTTTTCGGGACAGATTAACTTACACCGCTTTTGGGATTTTGGATATCGTTTTTCCCAAATCATAGATATTTGTTTTGAGTTCTGGAATTCTGACGCCAGAATCTCTCTTAGAATTTCTCGGTGATCGTGCTGCAAAAATCGGAATCGCGAAATTTTCATTTTTCCCGCGATTTCACCCGCCTATAAATAGCTCGAAAAAGCAAAATCTTGCCATTTTCTTTCCTCCAAGGCCGCGAGTTCTAGGGAGCAAGGGAGAAGAAGATTTTTCGAGAAAACTTGACTGATCTTCGTGCAGTTCGTCCCTACTTCTAGGTATTGAGGTAACTAGCATGAATCCTACCTCTGATTACTGTTTCTGCTAAGTTTCTGAAGTCATTTCTGTGCTCACAGTTTTGAGCTTTTTGTAAAACTGTCTGATTTCTCTGATTTCTCGCTTGGGTTATGTTCCTTACGTTCCCAAGAGCCTAAAACCTCTGTCAGTAAACGCTGATTGTGATCCAGTTGTCAAGGATCTGAAAAACTGATTCAAAACCCTTTTTGTCTCACATTTCGAAACTTTATTGTCGAAAAGCTATAATCTGACTTCGTGCCTTTAGGATTTATTGTCACGGATGTCATGAGGATCATTGCTGTCAAATTTGTATTTTGAACTAATAACTTTGAAGTTTTGAGCCTTTATTTTGGACCAAAATGCCCCTGGATAGCCGTATTTCGACCCGATTGTCCGAAAATTGTTCCGACAGTTTCTTTGCCTAAGTTTTACCCTAAAACTACCTTGTGAATTGATTTGATCGAAGAAAAAGAGCCGGAGCTCTTTTTCCTTAAGGGCCGTGGGCTATTTCCTTTAGGGGGGGAGTTTTTCGGTTTCGAAAACTTGTCTTTTCTCACCCGATTGGCGTATTCTGAAGCTTTAATGCTTTGTCTATCGTTTATGTATTGTATTGTGATCGAACTAATCGATTTTGTTTGGATTCTGCTTTGTTTTTCTCCGAGGTTCAGTTGAAGGAACTTTGGAAGGCTCAGAGCAATTGTTTGAGGAAAACTTTGTTTGCGAAGCTGGAACAGCTCGATTTTAGGGCAACTTACTATATTAGCTATGATTGCATGATAGGCGTCGATAAATTCGACTTATGCTTTACTATGATATTGTTTATCATGATGGTTTATTGTTATGAATGTTTCATAACTTATGATGTTGATGTTGTGATGAATTGTGCGTTTTGACGCAATTTCGGAGTGGAGATTCATTGATCTGGTGATCTTTGATATTTCGGGTTGGATGAACAACCCTAGGCAAGTTCAAATGAGGGGTTTGAACCATTTGTTGGGATTCGTTGGAATTCTTAGACTTTCCCCGGGAAACTTCTTTTGGGTGGTTGGTTTTCGAAAAACTTAGAATGATAGAGCTTTGAAAACTAGAGACTTTGGGAGACTTAGACTTTGAGAAATAAACTCATAACTTGACTAATTCAATTCGAAACGTTTTTACTAAACGAATAATCATAGGAGAACTGAAGGGGAAAATATTTACGAAAGACGGGGAAAAGTCGACTTTGTTGTGGGTTTGGAGAGTTGTGGAATTGGGAAAGCCACTAAGGTGAGCTATGGTGATGATTGAAGGTCACCGAGTACTCTAGTACTCTTGGGAGTGTTGTTCGAGTCGTGCTGTATTGACCGGCACAGACTCTGGGCTTTGTTTGTGGGTTTTGTGGTGGGAGTTGTGTTGTATTGACCGACACTAACTCCGAGTCGTGTTGTATTGACCGACACTGACTCTAGCTTGATCTTGGGGTGATCTTGTTGATTGGGCTGTGTTGTATTGACCGACACTAGACCTTTGTGTACTTTTGTGGGTGGAGTGGTGTTGTATTGACTGACACTTACTCCGAGTTGTGTTGTATTGACCGACACTAACTCTTGGGTTGTTTTGAGATTGGGTTTGAGCTAAGTGGTTGTGTGGTGAGGACGATTTGATGTTTGGCTAACCATATTGCATCAATCGGGTGAATAACGGGAATGGTTCACCTGTGCATCTCATGGTGAATAACGGGAATGGTTCACCAATGTGTTAACGGTGAATAACGGGAAAGGTTCACCAAGGATGAATAACGGGAATGGTTCATCCATAGTGACGAACGGGAATGCTTCACTTGTGGCGAACGGGAACGCGTCACAAATCCAGATCATATTGTGCATTTCACGCATACATTCATGCTGACTGAGATTGTGTGCTGTTTGTTTATTGAAGCATTGTTAGAGCCATAACATGCTAGGATCGCTTATATATATATACCCCATACCACATGTTGAGTATGTTGAGGGTTTATCTACTTATTTCTGTGAGTTGACCCTAGCGCCTTGGCTTTGTTTGTATGTTTGTGTATGGGCGTTCGGCCTGCTGCCAGATGTCGATGGCCGACTGGTTCTCGATGGTCTCTCCCTCGGGGGGATCAGATATGAGCTGCTGGATCGGGATGCCCCACCGCTTGGGTGATCGATGTTGCTGGTCACCGGGCGACGTACAGGGGAAGGGTCAGGGAGGACCGGACGGACGAGCGAGGACGCCTGACGAGAGGAGTGCTACGGCGTATGGAGCTGAGTTTTGACTTGCCGCCCTCAGTTCACTGTGGACCAGGCACTAGTCATGGACCACCTGCACCACCTTCGACTTCACCTTCTGTTGAGAAGGACCCGGCGGAGATCGCACCTGCTGTTGTTGCTACACCTGTTGCGCCACCTCCTGCTACTGCCATTGCCTCTACCGACGTGGCGTCGTCCTCTAGGCTCGTACAGCCGAGGAGGGAGTCTGTTGTTCCATCTGCCTCACGTCTTTTATCTTTCTCTTCACCGCACGGCTACCGTGTGGACCCCTTGATGAGGGTGGTGGAGGAGGATGTTCTTACAGGAGAGGTGGATGTGGAGACCGGCTCGACTAGGGCGGTGCGCAGGACAGTGAGGAGGGAGGTCATGGATTTGGACACCGAGATGATTACGGTGGATTCCGACTCTGACTCCGAGAGCAGTGGGGAGAGCTACTCGCCGAGCATCGATGAGGAGGAGGAGGAGTGGTGAGCTGAGCTGGGAGGGTAGGTTAGACTAGCGTCATTTTTTTGTGTAGAGCTCTGATCGTCAGTTTCTTTTTGGGACAGGGTAGGTTCCGATGTGTGGCTTTTTGTGTGGTTCTTTTGAGGGGGATCACAGAGAGTCTGTCGGAGTATAGGGGTCTATTGTTCAGGCCATTTTTGGGTGCCGACTTTCTCTGGATAACTGTATATTTTGATACTCTTACTTACAGTGCTGGTTTGTACATATTTGCCTACGGGCGTACTACTTTGGAGTCACTGCGGGTGTGCGTGACGGGAGGGTGCAGCTGAGGCTGTACTTGTGTATATATTGTATATCGGTTAGTTTAGTTGTTGGGTGTTGTCTTTACTCCTTTATCGCTTTGATGTAAAGGAAAGAAAATGAAAAAAAAATATACCTGTTTTCCGCGTAAAGTTTATTTTTGGTTACTAAAGTGACATCCGGAAATCGGAGTGTTACAAAATGCAAGACAACCAAAAGTAACAACAATCTCCCCCTTTGTCAAATTTTATCTAAAACAACTTGAGTAATTGAGCTACACATACCTCCCCCTTAGCAGCGGAACTCCCCCACAACACACAAACAAATAGCACATCCTTGACAGCTTTCTGATGCACACATCACAGTAAAGTAACTAGCAAGTAACTAGTAACAAGCACAAGCTAACTAACAAACAGCAGCAACAACTTGGAGACCTTGCATAAACACACTTGTCTTCCACAGAAACAAACAACACACAAGTTAGTCTTGAATTCTTGAGAGTGGGCTTCAGATTAGTACAAACCAAATCATACTAGTAGCTACTCCCCCTTTTCAATACAAATTTGGTAAAGGGTGTGTAACGCCCCGATTTCTTGAGGGTCACTTTAGTAACTTCTTTTCAAAAAACGTGCGTAAATTTTTGTCGAAATAAAACCTTTTAATGACAGTAATTAAAAGATAGAATGAATGCTGAATAAACTTCATTTTATTTAATAGACCAAGGCTTTTTATTACATCAAGACTCAATAAAGGAAACTAGTGCTTTCAACGTTACTTGTGCTCATCCACATACACGATGGCTTTACGAAGGTATCGAGCCCTAAAACAACACTCGACCTCACCCCCTAGTACAGACGCATAACACTTTCCCAACCCGACTCAGACGATGCCTCTGGCCCTGAAAGCAAGAGAGAAGGAAGCTTTTGGTGATTGCAATTGAGCACAAACTTCTTAGGGTTTTGAGAGCTTTTTCAAGGTTCCTACTGGAGATCTTAGGTGCTATTTTCTTTCTCTTGAATTCTTGATTATGGCCATGCTTGGCTAAACTTATTTTAGTACTTGGGTTGTGGATCCTTTTTAGGATTATCTTTTTATTCGAACCTTTGCTTCATATGAATTCTATTTATTAATCTACGTAGTTGTTTCAATTTATCTTGATTATACTTGAATGCATGCGAGTAATTTACTGATGATTCTTATGAGAACGGAAGTTGATTAGGAATTAGAGAAACAAGGAAACAATTAGATTAGGCGTTCCCTACTGCTTGATTCAAGAGTATAACCTAATTGCGTTGGCTAGTTTAAATAGAACTTAATCTTCAATTCCCTGGTCTAGGTGCTTGTAAAACAGACTTAGTAATTGAATTGAAAGTCTAGGGCATGTGAGTTATCAACATCTTAGAACATAGGCTAAATCGTCGTAGAGAATTTTATTTGATTCATATGAACATTGTTAGAATGAAGGCATGAGCCGAATAGGTGAAACAGGACCCAAGTACTATTTTTCTCATCTGAATTCTTAAACTATTTGATTCTCGCTTTTACTTTTTATGAGTGATTGCTACAATCTTTAAAATCCTTAAAATTGGTTTTTATTTTCATAATCTGAATATTAGAAGTTAAGAGAATTGGTATTGAATCACAATCCTTGAGGGATCGATAATTTATTACGACGGGAAACTTTGTACACTTGCAAAGGAGCTATCAGCCACAGAGGCACATCAAATGATCCGGATATAAACGTCATTTCCATATGAGGTAGGCGAGGCAACACTTTGTCGGTCCGATACCCACTCCAGTATCGACCTCTGGCTAGTGAATGCCACTTAGTTGATACCTACTCCCGTATCAACATAGTTGATAACATCTCCATTATCAACATCTGAAGGTAAGACCACGCCATCGTCCTCAGAAGACAGGCATGGCCACTCCACCATCCTGAAAAAATGTATGCATGCATGATATGAATCATGGTTAGCCAAACAAACGGGAACACCCTCTCTAGTGTTCACGTCTATCTCTAAGAAAACAATCATACGAGAAAACCAATCTAGATTCAACATCAACGGTTGAACTCCGCTCCAAGTGACCGAAGTTTACACTATGAAAGGTCACTCCACTCCAAGTAACTGTGTCGTCGAGTCTCGTCTTTCTTTCATCTAAGCCATCAAATAAGCCCCCCCCCCCTTGAAATTCTCTTTATCTAAAAAAAAGATTTAAGTCCCATTTGAAAATATCCTTCTCATTATTTAAAAGTTTTGTAATGCAAATAAACTCTCTTTTAATTTACAAAATACGTGTACACTTAGATTATTTATTTTAGATGAAGTTTAAAAGTAAATCATGACTAAGTTTGTTCTTTTTCGAAAACGTTGGAAAGTTAAATAAAAGTCTCACCCTATATAGTTTGAGAAAAACCTCTTGATCCAAAACCACAGTAGCTCTAAAGCATAGTTAGAGTCTCCTCTAACCGACACTCGGAAAAACTCTCCGGTTAACAAGCGATAGGCCGTCAATAGATAATCAAATATCACAACGAAAGTACAAGCATCATCCCAACAAGCCATTATATCAAATAGCAAGCATCAAAGTGCTCTCATAACAATCATATAGCATATATACAATAATATAAATAGCCTAATGGAATAGCCCTCACAACAAGCATATAGCATATATTCAATAATATAAATAGCCGAAGCGAAGTGCCCTCACCTTAGCCACTTTCCTTCCTAAGTTGCGACTTTGATCCAATCACGTCATCGCGCCTCGTACCGGCTCGCTTTCATTCCATTCTTCATCTCCGATACGAACGCTCTATCGCACTTCGCATTCTTAGAAAATTAATCGCTTTCAAAATTTCTAAACTTCAAGATCCTAGCTTCCACTCCAAAACTCAAGAATCTCCTCACACTCAAGACAAACACTCAATAATTTTCATTAAAGACTCAACCACTCACAACTAGTGTTATTGTGAGTAATAGATGTCTCTTAATCAATAATTTTCATTAAAGACTCAACCACTCACAACTAGTGTTATTGTGAGTAATACATGTCTCTTAATGCTTTGTTTGTGTGTAGCATCCTCGAGCCATTTTGCTGCATCTATTTATAGGCATGAATGTCTCAAGGCTATGGAATGAATAATTGTCCAGCGTGTGCCACGCCTAAAATGTGTAAGGAGGAGGTGGAAAGTTCATTTGTGGTGGCAGCTAAGAAGTTGGACACGTATCTTTTTTTTATCCTTGTCATCCTATCTCAATTACACCTCATGCTGAACAATCTTCGTTCAAGACACCTCCAGCTTCAATTTGGTTTTTCTAATCCTTTATTACTATATTAATTTGAGAAGTATACATATAGAAATAGGTATTTAAGTATAGAATGATTATAGTAGTGTAGGATTTAACTCATAGAGTTGTAGAAAAAATATTAGGAAGATAAATTAATATCCTAAAAACTATGAGCAACTCTATGATACAATTTAAAATCACTTTGAGCAAGTTTAAGTGATCAAGAAACAAGTGTTAACTCATTTCCATGGCTTTGTTTTATATGTAACTATATATATATATATCCCCCAAGTCCTTGTCACTTACGTGACTTCTCCAACATTTCTTTCTTTTTCTTTTTAATTGGTTTTTCCCCTATTTCTTTTAGTTTAGGAAGAAAATAGTAAATGATAATACTAATAAAATAATTTTGATATAACCACAAAAGGCACAATTAATACATCAACTTAAGGTTAATAGTGCTTATCGTCATTAAATCGATAAATAACTAGTTAATTACCCGTATAAACTATCCGGGTCTTATAGTCAAGAGGGGCAGCAGGAACATTCTTTGGAATACGCCTTCCGACAAACTTCTTCTTCTCAGCAGGCACGATGTCTGGGACATCTGCTTCAATATCTGAGTCAGACTCAGAAACAATAACAGGGGTCTTCTTCTTCTTCTCACTCTTGCTCTTCTCAGTCATTGCTTTGCCTTTCCCTTTCACATTCTTCTTCTTGGACTTAGGGGTAGTAGGAGAAGGCTTGGTCTTCTTTGGAGGAGCAGAAGGGGCTTCACTTGTAGTGGTCCTTCTTTTCCTTTTCAAACGAACAACAACACTTTCTGGAAGTGTTTCAGACAGAGGAACTTCATCATCATCAGAATCATCGCCATCAGAGATGTTCTGAACAAGAACTTGGATTGGTTCATTGGAATGGATTTCCTTAGAGGATACAGACCCTTGATCATCTTTCTTGGAGGATGAAGGAGATGTAGCAGTTTCAGTGGGGACAGTTTCTTCACCGATCACTTCCTCCACATAAGGATTTTCTGGAATTGGGGTTTCTTGAGAGACATTGGCGTCCTGATGGGCAGATGCTTCAGCATCGGTTTCAACATCACGATCAGAACCCATGGGGGTTTCTTCCTCATTGATGCTTGCAGGAGCATCATGAAAGGGTTCTTCTTCATCGGAGGGGACATCTTCAAGAACTGCATGAGAGGAACCATCACCATGAAGGTGTGATTTGTACTGCTTCCTTGACAGTGTTCTTGCTTTCTTCCTTGATTGAGATAGGGATTTCTCAGTCTTGGATGAAGTGGACTTTGAAGACCCACTTTTCAAACCCATAAACCTAACACCATACTTGTTGGTGACAACCTTTGCATCAATAGAATCAACCCTTCCTGAGGATTGAGAAATGTTGAAAGTGACAAGAACATCCTCTCTGTTGTCATCCTTAGTTAGTTTGACATGAGTTGCAGCTGGAGTCCTCTTGTGACCTGAGTTCTCAAGACCAAACTTCTTAACAATTCCTTTAGCATATTTACTCTAATTGATGAACATAGAATCCTCCATTTGTTTGACTTGCAGACCTAAGAAATAGTTCAGTTCGCCAACTAAACTCATTTCAAACTCAGATTTCATTTGTTGAACAAAATGCTCCACCAACGTGTTCAACATTTCTCCAAAAACAATATCATCCACATAGATCTGTGCAATCATGAGCTTTCCTTTATTATTCTTTACAAATAGAGTCTTATCAATTCCTCCTTTGCAATAGCCATTGCTGATAAGAAATTTAGTGAGCCTCTCATACCAAGCTCTTGGTGCTTGTTTCAAACCATATAATGCCTTCCTCAACTTGTATACATGATCAGGAAAATGAGGGTCAATGAACCCTTTAGGCTGCTCAACATAAATTTCCTCATTCAAGTACCCATTTAGAAATGCACTCTTTAAATCCATCTGGTATAATCTGAATTTCTTCAAGCAAGCCACTCCCAACAAGAGTCTAATAGATTCCAATCTGGCCACTAGAGCAAAAGTTTCATCAAAATCAACTCCTTCTATTTGAGTATAGCCTTGAGCAACTAATCTTGCTTTATTTCTGGCGACAACCCCATGTTCATCAGATTTGTTTTTGAAAATCCACTTAGTGCCAATTATGTTTGCATCCTTAGGCCTTGACACCAAATCCCAGACTTCATTTCTCTTGAACAGCTCCAGTTCCTCTTGCATTGCATTAATCCAATATTCATCAGCCACTGCCTCATTAACATTCTTGGGTTCCAACTTGGATATGAATCAAGCATGAGCAATAAGATTTCTGGACCTATTTGTGACACCTTCATGAAGAACACCAATAATATTTTCCTGTGGATGTATCTTCTGAATTCTGATTGAAGGAGTTTTATTTGAATATTCCAACTTGTCTTCCTACTCAGTTTCACTTGTGTCAAGTACGTTGTCCAGGTCATCTGCTAGAACATATGCATTTTCAGTAACATCATCATCTTCCACTAAAATGCTTTCCTTCATCTCACTTGGTACATCATCAATTATCACATTGAATGATTCCATCATGGACTTTGTGCGAATGTTATACACCCTATAGGCTCTGTTGTCCCATGAATAATCATACATCACTCTTAGGGTCAAGTTGTAAGATCAAGTTTTGATCTAGTAGTACAACTATATGTTTTGATGATTACATGTTATCTATTATGTATGAACAATTATGGTACTCTAACGTTGTTTTCTGAGTGTTCTAATGACAGGCCATGACTCTGGTCCTATTTCACATAATTCAAAAGCATAATGCTCAAAGAGTAACCTCTGCAACGCTTCCGCACGTACTATGTTCAATCTGAACAGTAGATCAAGCTTCAGAAGATCTGAAGATTATAAAGCTCTGATATGGATTCAGCTCATTAGAAGCTCTAAAGAATCAGAAGCTCTGAAGGATCAGACGCTCTGAAGGATCAGAAGCTCTGAAGGATCAGAAGCTCTGAAGGTCCAGAAGCTCTGAAAGTCCAGAAGCTGAGTAGTGTAGATTCTGAAGTCCAAGAGTAAGCTGGCTCTGAAGACCAAGTACTTCTCCTCTGAGTCCAGAAGCAGAAGGTACAAAGGTCAGAGGATCCAAGCTTCCCTCTGACTCTGATCACCAAGCTTCACAAGTTCCAAGATGAAGCATCACTCTGATCAGAAGTCAACAAGGATTCATGTCACTATCCAAAGTATAAAAGAAATTGTACCATTCCTGACGACCTTACCTAACTGATTCAGCCACAGTAGAACCTGGAAAACCCAGATCTGCCCTCCAACGGTAGCATTCCATGCAAACTTCCAAACCTAATTCCTTGGAGTATATAAAGAGGCTGAAGACGAAAGATGCTTTTTGGAAGAAACTTTGTAGAAGCTCACGCGAAGTCAAATATTCTTTCCAAGCATTCTTTCTTCACATTGTATTAATTGTGTTTACTATTAGCTTTCTAAGAAGCATTCCTTTGTAAACCCAAACCTTCAAACAATTGTTTGATTTTCCTTTAGGAGATCAAGGTTGGTCGGATCCTAGAGAAGACTAAGAGAGTGAATCTTAGTGATAGCTAAGTCAGTGTATTGTTAGTCACTTTTCAGGTAGCAAGTGCAGTTGTAACAAACTCTGATTAGTGGATTGCCTTCATTCTAAGAAGGAAGAAATCACCTTAACGGGTGGACTGGATTAGCTTAAGGGATTTATCAAGTGAACCAGGATAAAATCATTTGTGTGGTTCCCTTAACTCTTATCTTAGTACTTTTATCTTTGGTGGTTGAAGATATTTAATTAAATCTCAAGTGGGTCGAGTTTTAGTTTTAAAACGCTATTCAAACCCCCCTTTCTATCGTTTTTCATACCTTCAATTGGTATCAGAGCGCAAGTTCTGATTACCACACCTAACAGTGTTCAGTGATCCGGGTCGGTGTGAAAAACTAAAATGGCTACCACCATTGAAGCGTAAAAAGATGTCTACAGTGCAAAGCCAAGATGTTTGATGGGCAAAGATTTGAGTACTGGAAAGACAGGATTGAAAGTTTTTTTCTGGGCTTTGATGCAGATCTCTGGGATATTATAGTGGATGGCTATGAGCATCCAGTTGATGGGGATGGCAAGAAGATCTCCAGAACAGAGATGAATGTTGAGCAGGAGAAGCTTTACTCACTGCATCGTAAAGCTAGAACTATTCTTCTAAGTGCTATTTCTTATGAAGAATATCAAAAGATCACAGATCGTGAGTATGCTAAGGGTATCTTTGATTCCTTGAAGATGACCCATAAAGGAAACAAGAAGGTGAAGGAGTCAAAGGCGTTGGCCTTGATCAGAAAGTATGAATCCTTCCAAATGGAATCCACTGAGTCCATTGAGGACATGTTCTCCAGATTTCAGTTACTCATTGTTGGAATTAGACCTCTCAACAAGAGTTACACAACTGCTGATCATGTCATGAGGATTCTTAGAGGCCTTCCTGAAAGCTGGATGCCTCTGATAACTTCCTTGGAGCTCACAAGAGATGTTGATCAGAGGAGTCTGGAAGAACTCATAAGCATACTGAAGTGTCATGAACTGAAGCGTGCTGAACATCAGGATCAGAAGAAGAAGTTTATAGCCTTGAAATCCAAATCTGAAAAGGCTATAAAGCTCTCCAAGCAGAAGAAGAATCTAAAGAAAACTCTGAGGATTCTGATGAAGATGAGCTAACCCTGATCTCCAGAAAGCTCAACCGCATCTGGAAGCACAAGCAGAGCAAGTACAGAGGCTCTGGAAAGAATAAAGGAAAGAATGAATCTTCTTCTGGTCAGAAGAAGTCTTCATCAAAGGAAGTCACATGCTTTGAATGCAAAGAATCAGGGCACTACAAGAGTGATTGTCCTAAGCTGAAAAAGGACAAGAAGCCAAAGAAGCATTTCAAAGCTAAGAAAGGCCTCATGGTGACTTTTGATGAATCAGAGTCAGAGGATGTTGACTCTGATGGAGAAGTTGTTGAAGGACTCATGGCTATTGTCAAGAACAAGGAAGCAGAGTCAAAAGAAGCAACTAACTTTGAATCAGCATCAGAGGAAGATCTAGACTCTGATGATGAAAATGAGGTATTCGCTTCTTTCTCAACCTCTGAACTTAAATGTACTTTGTCCGATATCATGGATAAATATAACTCTCTCTTGACTAACCATAAAAGGTTGAAAAAGGATTTTTCTGCTGTTTCTAAAACTTCTACTGAACATGAGAAAATTATTTCTGAGCTGAAAGAAAATAATCATGCTTTAGTTAACTCTAACTCTGTGCTCAAAAACCAGATTATTAAGTTAGAAGAAGTTGTTGCTTGTGAGGCCTCTGATATAAAGAATGTATCTAAATATGAAAATCATTCCAAAGATTCCTAACTAAAGGCGTAGATAGAAGCTTGATGGCTTCAATGATCTATGGCGTAAGCAGAAATGGAATGTGTGGCATTGGCTATTCTGGACCCAGTAGAAATGAGCCTCCTATGCCTAAGGCTAAACCTCTGCATGAACATTTTGTACCCTCTGGTACTATTTTGCTGAATCATTGCCTGCTAAAGTTGCTAAACCCTCTCGTAAAAAGGGAACTCCTTCTATGCTTAAATATCATGCTGAAATCCCTTTATGTTATCATGTTGAGAAACCCAAGGTCATCAGAACCTCTGGGGTAACTAACAAGAAAGGACCCAGAAAATGGGTACCTAAGGATAAGATTATCTATGTTGCAGATATCCCTGATCTCTCCACTAAAACACCAATCATGGTATCTGGACAGTGGATGCTCGCGTCACATGACGAGAGAAAGGCGTATGTTCCAAGAGCTAAAACTTAAGCCTGGAGGCGAAGTTGGCTTTGGTAGTAATGAGAAGGGTAAAATTGTTGGTTCTGGTACTATTGGTGTTGATAATAATAGTCCATGCATTGATAATGTTCTGTTGGTAGATGACTTAAATCATAACTTATTGTCTATAAGTCAATTAGCTAACAAGGGTTATGATATAATCTTCAATCAAAAGTCTTGCAGGGTTGTAAGCCAGATCGATGGCTCTGTTATGTTTAATAGCAAGAGGAGGAACAACACTTATAAGATCATATTATCTGAGTTGGAAACTCAGAAAGTAAAGTGTCTTCTTTCTGTTAATGAAGAGCAATGGGTATGGCATAGACGGTGTAACACCCCGATTTCCGGGTGCCACTTTAGTAACCAAAATTAACTCCACTTGGAAAACAGGTAATTTTTTTTCGTTTGATCCCTTTTAAATAAAGCAATAGGAAATAAAGACATAGCCCAACCACTAAACTAACCAATATACATCAAATATGAACATGTACAGCCTCAGCTGCACTTCCACGTCACGCGCACTCGCAGTGACTCCAAGGTAGTGTGCCCGCAGGCAAATATATACAGACCCAGAAGTGTGAGTAAGAAAGTTTACAATTACAACCCACTAGGAGAGAGTCGGCCTCAAAATGGCCTAAGCAAAGACCCCTATGGTCCGACTGACTCACTGTGATCCCTCAGTAAGAGAACCACACAAAAGCCATGCGTCGGGAACCTACCCTGTCCCAAAAGTAAGACGAATCAGAGCTCTACACAAAGTATGACGCCTGCCTAAACCTACCCTCCCATAACTGCTCACATAACTGAGTCCACAGCGAACTGAAGACGGAAAGTGGAAGCTCAGCTCCATGCGTCGTAAAACTCCTTTCGTCAGACATCCACGCTCGTCCGTCCGGTCCTCCAACTCAAACCTGATCCCCCCCGAGGGAGAGACCATCGAAAGCCAATCCACCGTCGGCATCTGGCAGAAGGCCGACCGCCCAAACACAAACATGAAACCAAAGCCAAGGCGCTAGGGTCAACTCACGGAATAGAGTAGATATACAACCAACATGTGATAAGGGGATATATATATATATATGTTGTTATATAAACATATAGATAATCCTAGCATGTTATGGCTCTAACAATGCTTTGATAAATCAAACAGCACACAATCCCAGTCAGAATGAATGTATGCGTGAAATATAATCATGATCCGGATTTGTGACGCGTTCCCGTTCGCCACAAGTGAAGAATTCCCGTTCTTCACTATGGATGAACCATTCCCGTTATTCATCTTGGATGAACCATTCCCGTTATTCATCCTTGGTGAACCATTCCCGTTATTCACCGTATGATGAACCGTTCCCGTTATTCATCATTAATGCAGTGGTGAACCATTCCCGTTATTCACCATGAAATGCACAGGTGAACCATTCCCGTTATTCACCCGATTGATGCAATATGGTTAGCCAAACATCGAATCGTCCTCCCACACAAGTGTTTAGCTCAAACCCAAACTCAAAACAAACCCAAGAGTTAGTGTCGGTCAATACCACACAACTCGGAGTTAGTGTCGGTCAATACAACACAACTCCAATAACAAAACCCAAAATCAAAGCCCAGAGTCAGTGTCGGTCAATACAACACGACTCGGAGTTAGTGTCGGTCAATACAACACAACTCCACCCACAAGAGTACACAAGGGTCTAGTGTCGGTCAATACAACACAGCCCAAGCAACAAGAGCGCTAAGTGTCGGTCAATACAACACAGCTCCAACAACAAGAGAACCCAAGGGATTAGTGTCGGTCAATACAACACAACCCCAACAATAAGAGTACGTAAGGTACTCGGTGACTTTCAATCATCACCGTAGCTCACCTCAGTGGCTTTCCCCAATACCAAAACCCACAACAAAGGTCGACTTTTCCCCGTCTCTCGTAAATATTCTCCCCTTCAGTTCTCCTATGCTTAAACGTTAATAAAAATTGTTTCAATTCGAATTAGTCAAGTTATGAGTTTATTTCTCAAGTCTAAGTTTCCCAGGTCTTTAGTTTTCAAAGCTCTATCATTCTAAGTTTTCAAAGATCAACCACCCAAAATACATTTCCCGGGGAAAGTCTAAGAATTCCAACAAAGGGCTAACTCTCAAACCCCACATTTGGACTTGCCTAGGGTTGTTCATCCAACCCGAAACACCAACTTTAACCAGTTCAGAGGTTCCCCACTCCGAAATCGCGTCAAAACGCACAATCCAACAATATCACAACATCATAAGTTATAGACAACATCATAACATCAGTTCATCATCATAATCAATATCAACACAAAGCATAAGTCGAATTCATCGACGCCTATCATGCATTCATAGCTAATAGTAAGTTGCCCTAACCTCGAGCTGATCCAGTCTCGTGATCAAAGGTACCTTCACTTAAATGCTCTAAAACTTCCAAAGTTCCTTCAAACAAATGCTCTGAATATTCCAAAGTTCCGTCAACTGAACCTCGGAGAAAAACAAAGCAGAATCCAAACAAAATCGATTAGTTCGATCACAATACAACACATTAACGATAGACAAAGCATTAAAGCTTCAGAATACATCAATCGGATGCGAAAAGACAAGTTTTCGAAAACGAAAACTCCCCCCCCCATTGATATAGCTCTCGGCCATAAGGGAAAAAGGGCTCCGGCTCTTTTTCTTCGATCAAATCTGTTTACAAGGTAGTTTTAGGGTAAAACTAAGGCAAAGAAACTGTCGGAACACTTTTCGGACAATCGGATCAAAATACGGCCGTTCAAGGGCGTTTTGGTCCAAAATAAAAGCTCAAAACCTCAAAGTTATCAGTTCGGAAAACAAATTTGACAGCAATGATCCTAACGACATCCGTGACAACAAATCCTAAAGGCACGAAGTCAGATTACGGCTTTCGACAATAAAGTTTCGAAATGTGCGCAAAAAGGGTTTTGAAACAGTTTTTCAGATCTTGGACAGCTCGATCACAATCGGCGATTACTGACAGAGGTTTTAGACTCTTGGGAACGTAGGGAAGATAACCCAAGCAAGAAATCAGAGAAAACAGACAGTTTTACAAAAAGCTCAAAACTGTGAGTATAGAAACGACTACTGAAACGCAGTAGAAACAGTAATCAGAGGTAAGAATCAAGCTAGTTACCTCGATACCTTGAAGTAGGGACGAACTGCGCGAAGATCGGTCGAGTTTCGGCGAAAATCTCCTCTCCCTCTCTTCTCCCTAACTCACGGCCCTCTTTGGTGAAAAATGAAGATATTTTTGCTTTTTCGCCTATTTATAGGCAGGTGAAATCGCGGGAAAATTAAAATTTCGCGATTCCGATTTTTGCAGCACGTTCACCGAAGAATTCTAAGAGAGATTCTGGCGTCAGAATTCCAGAACTCAGAACAAATATCTATGATTTGGGAAAAACGATATCTAAAGTCCCAAAAGCGGTGTAAGTTAATCTGTCCCGAAAAACTACTTTTTGCTGTGATGCTCAAACGACAAAACTTCCTTCTGAAGAAAGATTGAAAACGTCGAAACAAATCTGGCAACGCGGATGGAATCTTCGTTAGAAGTCCCGAATAGAAAAAGTCTTCATCCATCGCTCGAATTTAGGGTTTCGAAGCAAAGAAATTAGCGTCGTCGGACATCCGAAAAGTGAAACCTATCGTGCGTACAGTCCAGAGTTCCGAAATGAAATGCTGGTCGAAGGAAAAATAAAGAGAATCTTTAAATTTTCCAAGGATTCTAAATATCGCCTAAACATTGCTTTAAAAGCGAAATTAGCCTATTCTGGACACGCTCGCCATAAGGCAGATGTGCAGACGACTCGTACTAACTCCGAAAGCAACTACACAACATTCCTCAAGCAATTCCTGAACTTTCTTCTTCATTAATCTTTCTCAAACATCATACTCCTGTCACGCTTACACTGATTCTACGCGTGAGTCGGAAATTAACTTGTTCTGTAAATTCAGGTCTTACAATACTCCCCTCCAAAAAGAAAGTTTCGTCCTCGAAACTCAGAGTTCTGCGAAAAGTCCGGGGTACAGTTCCTTGATCTTGTCTTCCAATTCCCATGTAGTATTGCCCGTGTCATTGTTCCTCATAACCCTTACTTAAGCAATCTGTTTCACTCTTCTATCCCCACTGCTAACTGTCGGCGCCTCAAAAGACAAACCATCATTCAACTGCATGTCGTCTGGCTCGATCACTTGCGTCGGATCTCTGCTTGAAATGATACCGGTTGGCACTCCGTGCAGTCGCACAATCTTAGCCACTTGCTTCTTTACTCTCGGTCGTCCGAAATTCTTCTTAAACTCGGTACATCTCTGCCATTTCAAAGTAAATACTCAACTTGGCCTCGTGATCTTCAACTACAGCCCAAAACTCCACTTGTTCGTTCGACAACTCCTAGACAAAATGTTGCGTTGGAATCTAATAGTCCATTAACGTCACATCCAACTTTGTAACTATCATCACTCGCACCATGAAATCAATCTTCTACTTAGTCACCATTCGAATTAAAACTCGACTTAAGTCTTAATACCTTGTGCATCACAAGACTCATTCCCTTTAACATTAACTTATCAACAACTTATAAGCTAATCTTCATCTTAATATCTAACAATCCATTATTATCGTCTTCGTCCTCAAAACTTCCCTCACTCAAACCTATTTACACTTACTGAAATCCCTAACACTTCGCACAAATCAAGACTTATCCTCTAGAAGATCAAATCATAACTATACCTCAAGGGTCTTGACTAGTCATTTTATCATCCGATCCTTCAACCTTCTGAGATTTAACTACTATCGTAACCTGCCAACACCACTAATTCTCTTATTCGTACATGATTTTCAACTCCCGAAGTCAATCTTAACCCTAGGATTCTCATTCAACTTAGCAAAATTCATTTGCTACTCCAACATGCGTCACCGAAATCCATAACAAAGTTCCATTCACTCTTAAACTCTACGAAACTTGTCCAAATATAACAACCTCAGGTATTCATCTTAATACTAACATTTTCCTTTCTGTAACTTAATCATCCTCCAATCAATCCAATAATTAGTCTCCCGATCAGAACCAGACAAGACTTCATGTCTCACGCGTTTGGGATAAAATCAATTGGCTTAAAATCTAAACCTTCACTAAGTTCGGACCTCTAATATCCTTTAACTCTCCAACACTTCTTAAATGAATATTCATTTCTTAAAACGACAACTCCTTCCCAAAGAAAATCAATTACTTAACACGAACTTTCCTCTCAAATCCGACTAATCCTCGATCAATTCAAATTCATCTTACACATCCTTCTATCAAAGTCCATAACCAGCTGTGATTCCGAATATCACCCCCTCAATATTAGGTTGATCAGGCCTAATACATCGAAGGTGGAAATTTAGAAAAACCCACTGGAACAGACAATGAGTTCCTATCCTCCGGTAGTCACAAATATCCTGATATTACATCCCAAGCCTTGATACGAAGCATCACAATAAACTTCATAAGATTCCTCCGGTTGTGGCAAAATAAGCACAGGTGACGTCGTCAAACGTTCCTTCAGTGTCTGAAAACTTGATTCACACGCCTCAGTCCATGCAAAAGATTGATCCTTCCTCGTCAGTTGAGTCAACGGTCCAACAATCTTGGCAAATCCCCCAATGAAGCGTCCATAATATCCAGCTAAACCCACAAAACTTCTGATTTCTGTCACTGTCTTCTGTTACTCCCAAGCCAAAACAGTCTCGACTTTCGCCGGATCCACAGCTATGCCTTCCATGGAGATAACATGACCTAAGAAATTGACTTCCTCCAGCCAGAATTCACACTTGGAAAGGGTTCGCGCACAGCTTCTTCTCTCTCAACACTTGTAAAGCTTGGCGCAAATGTTCCTCATGTTCCTTCGTCCTTCGAATAGATCAATATGTCATCCATAAACACCACCACAAACCGATCTAAGAAATCATGAAAGATGCGATTCATGTAATCCATGAAAACAACAGGTACATTCGCCACTCCAAACGGCATCACTAGGTACTCGTGGTGTCCTTAACGTGTCATGAAAGCAGTCTTTGGTATATCCTCAGTCTTCACTCTGATCTGATGATGGCCTGACTTCAAGTCTATCTTGGAAAATACGGCAGCCCCCCGTAATTGATCCATCAAATCATCTATCCTCGGCAACGGGTATCGGTTCTTGATCGTCGCCTTGTTCAGTTGTCGATAATCCACACATAATCTCGACCTTCCGTCTTTCTTCTTGACTAAAAGCACTGGCGCTCCCCACGGTGAAACACTTGGTCGAATGAATCCTTTTGCCGAAAGATCCTCCAACTGAGATTTCAACTCTACTAACTCCGTAGGTGCCATACGGTAAGGTGCATTCGAAATCGGTCAGGTTCCGGGTACAATGTCTATCACAAACTCTACATCGCGCACTGGCGGTAGTCCAGGTACGTCTTCAGAACAACATCAGCAAAAATCTCGAATCTTTGGAATACCATGCACATCCGAGTCTCTCCTACCCTCTAGATCCTTGACGACTCCGCTTCAGAACTAAACGCCCTAAAATCCTACGTATCGTACCCATAAGAAATCTCCCTGAGATCCTAGCTTCCTTATCGACGCATCGGTAAAACAATTCTCTATCTCAGCGTGCTATTCTAGACCTCGTGTAACCTCTATAGTTAAATCACGAGCAACTTCGAATAAGGTCCTACTAGGGATAATAATCATAAGATCATAGTCTAAGTAATAAATACAAGGTAGGCGCGTCACACTCGTTTCGAAGAATAAGGAGTAAGTTATTCTAGAATAAGAGAACAGTTAAAATATTACCATCGTTCCCACGTTCTTCCTCGTTCAACTCCTCAGCTCTTGCCCCCTCCTTGGTGTAAACCTCTTCCTCTGCAGCAAGTTGTTTTCCTTTCCCAACATTCCCTGATGATTCGCCCTTGGGTGCCTTGCAATCTCTGGAGAAATGTCCCGGTTGATTGCAATTGAAGCATAGACTTCCCTTGATCTTGCACCTACTGGCATAGTGCCCCACTTTCCTGCACTTGAAACACGTCACTGTTTTTTCCGAAGTCTTGTTTCCTGTCCCTCCGGTAGCATCATTCCCTTTCATCTTACCGTCAGACGTTTCCCCCTGGAGTGTCTTGCAGTTCACAGCTAGATGCCCCTCTCGGTCACACTTGAAGCATCTCCGTCCAATCACTGAGCACTTGTTAGGAAAATGCCCAAACTTTCCGCAGTGAAAACATGTCACACCTTTGCCACCAACTGGCTTCCCTCCAGTATCAGCAGTCGTTGGTTTGTACTCTCTTGAGATACGATTTCTTCCATCGGAACGCTGATACGGTCCCCACTGATGGTAGCTCTCCCTTCTGTTGTAGCCTTGGGAACCTGACCTCATTGGTCCCCCAGCTCCTGTTCGGTTTACTCCTCTTTGTTGATACATCGCCGTCGCCATCAGTCGTTGGTGATGCTCACGTGCAGCCTCTTCAGCGTGCATATAAGCGTCTTCCGCAGCCTGGTTCATCATTGCCTCGATTAGTGTAGCAATTGCCTCCGCCATCCGGTTAAGGTTCACCATCCTATGTCTCATCAAACGTCCGATTAGTACTAACCATAAGGTAGCACTAGACAACCACTCAATCCGATTAAGTAGTAACGTAAACAATTAGAGCGAAAATCGCTCTGCAGACAATCAATTTTCACTCCTTGCAGAGTCACACAACCTAGCACAGAAGACCTATTCCCCAAAGACTCCCGAAAGACTCGACTAAGCTTTGATACCACAATGTAACACCCCGATTTCCGGGTGCCACTTTAGTAACCAAAATTAACTCCACTTGGAAAACAGGTAATTTTTTTTCGTTTGATCCCTTTTAAATAAAGCAATAGGAAATAAAGACATAGCCCAACCACTAAACTAACCAATATACATCAAATATGAACATGTACAGCCTCAGCTGCACTTCCACGTCACGCGCACTCGCAGTGACTCCAAGGTAGTGTGCCCGCAGGCAAATATATACAGACCCAGAAGTGTGAGTAAGAAAGTTTACAATTACAACCCACTAGGAGAGAGTCGGCCTCAAAATGGCCTAAGCAAAGACCCCTATGGTCCGACTGACTCACTGTGATCCCTCAGTAAGAGAACCACACAAAAGCCATGCGTCGGGAACCTACCCTGTCCCAAAAGTAAGACGAATCAGAGCTCTACACAAAGTATGACGCCTGCCTAAACCTACCCTCCCATAACTGCTCACATAACTGAGTCCACAGCGAACTGAAGACGGAAAGTGGAAGCTCAGCTCCATGCGTCGTAAAACTCCTTTCGTCAGACATCCACGCTCGTCCGTCCGGTCCTCCAACTCAAACCTGATCCCCCCCGAGGGAGAGACCATCGAAAGCCAATCCACCGTCGGCATCTGGCAGAAGGCCGACCGCCCAAACACAAACATGAAACCAAAGCCAAGGCGCTAGGGTCAACTCACGGAATAGAGTAGATATACAACCAACATGTGATAAGGGGATATATATATATATATATGTTGTTATATAAACATATAGATAATCCTAGCATGTTATGGCTCTAACAATGCTTTGATAAATCAAACAGCACACAATCCCAGTCAGAATGAATGTATGCGTGAAATGCAATCATGATCCGGATTTGTGACGCGTTCCCGTTCGCCACAAGTGAAGAATTCCCGTTCTTCACTATGGATGAACCATTCCCGTTATTCATCTTGGATGAACCATTCCCGTTATTCATCCTTGGTGAACCATTCCCGTTATTCACCGTATGATGAACCGTTCCCGTTATTCATCATTAATGCAGTGGTGAACCATTCCCGTTATTCACCATGAAATGCACAGGTGAACCATTCCCGTTATTCACCCGATTGATGCAATATGGTTAGCCAAACATCGAATCGTCCTCCCACACAAGTGTTTAGCTCAAACCCAAACTCAAAACAAACCCAAGAGTTAGTGTCGGTCAATACCACACAACTCGGAGTTAGTGTCGGTCAATACAACACAACTCCAATAACAAAACCCAAAATCAAAGCCCAGAGTCAGTGTCGGTCAATACAACACGACTCGGAGTTAGTGTCGGTCAATACAACACAACTCCACCCACAAGAGTACACAAGGGTCTAGTGTCGGTCAATACAACACAGCCCAAGCAACAAGAGCGCTAAGTGTCGGTCAATACAACACAGCTCCAACAACAAGAGAACCCAAGGGATTAGTGTCGGTCAATACAACACAACCCCAACAATAAGAGTACGTAAGGTACTCGGTGACTTTCAATCATCACCGTAGCTCACCTCAGTGGCTTTCCCCAATACCAAAACCCACAACAAAGGTCGACTTTTCCCCGTCTCTCGTAAATATTCTCCCCTTCAGTTCTCCTATGCTTAAACGTTAATAAAAATTGTTTCAATTCGAATTAGTCAAGTTATGAGTTTATTTCTCAAGTCTAAGTTTCCCAGGTCTTTAGTTTTCAAAGCTCTATCATTCTAAGTTTTCAAAGATCAACCACCCAAAATACATTTCCCGGGGAAAGTCTAAGAATTCCAACAAAGGGCTAACTCTCAAACCCCACATTTGGACTTGCCTAGGGTTGTTCATCCAACCCGAAACACCAACTTTAACCAGTTCAGAGGTTCCCCACTCCGAAATCGCGTCAAAACGCACAATCCAACAATATCACAACATCATAAGTTATAGACAACATCATAACATCAGTTCATCATCATAATCAATATCAACACAAAGCATAAGTCGAATTCATCGACGCCTATCATGCATTCATAGCTAATAGTAAGTTGCCCTAACCTCGAGCTGATCCAGTCTCGTGATCAAAGGTACCTTCACTTAAATGCTCTAAAACTTCCAAAGTTCCTTCAAACAAATGCTCTGAATATTCCAAAGTTCCGTCAACTGAACCTCGGAGAAAAACAAAGCAGAATCCAAACAAAATCGATTAGTTCGATCACAATACAACACATTAACGATAGACAAAGCATTAAAGCTTCAGAATACATCAATCGGATGCGAAAAGACAAGTTTTCGAAAACGAAAACTCCCCCCCCCATTGATATAGCTCTCGGCCATAAGGGAAAAAGGGCTCCGGCTCTTTTTCTTCGATCAAATCTGTTTACAAGGTAGTTTTAGGGTAAAACTAAGGCAAAGAAACTGTCGGAACACTTTTCGGACAATCGGATCAAAATACGGCCGTTCAAGGGCGTTTTGGTCCAAAATAAAAGCTCAAAACCTCAAAGTTATCAGTTCGGAAAACAAATTTGACAGCAATGATCCTAACGACATCCGTGACAACAAATCCTAAAGGCACGAAGTCAGATTACGGCTTTCGACAATAAAGTTTCGAAATGTGCGCAAAAAGGGTTTTGAAACAGTTTTTCAGATCTTGGACAGCTCGATCACAATCGGCGATTACTGACAGAGGTTTTAGACTCTTGGGAACGTAGGGAAGATAACCCAAGCAAGAAATCAGAGAAAACAGACAGTTTTACAAAAAGCTCAAAACTGTGAGTATAGAAACGACTACTGAAACGCAGTAGAAACAGTAATCAGAGGTAAGAATCAAGCTAGTTACCTCGATACCTTGAAGTAGGGACGAACTGCGCGAAGATCGGTCGAGTTTCGGCGAAAATCTCCTCTCCCTCTCTTCTCCCTAACTCACGGCCCTCTTTGGTGAAAAATGAAGATATTTTTGCTTTTTCGCCTATTTATAGGCAGGTGAAATCGCGGGAAAATTAAAATTTCGCGATTCCGATTTTTGCAGCACGTTCACCGAAGAATTCTAAGAGAGATTCTGGCGTCAGAATTCCAGAACTCAGAACAAATATCTATGATTTGGGAAAAACGATATCTAAAGTCCCAAAAGCGGTGTAAGTTAATCTGTCCCGAAAAACTACTTTTTGCTGTGATGCTCAAACGACAAAACTTCCTTCTGAAGAAAGATTGAAAACGTCGAAACAAATCTGGCAACGCGGATGGAATCTTCGTTAGAAGTCCCGAATAGAAAAAGTCTTCATCCATCGCTCGAATTTAGGGTTTCGAAGCAAAGAAATTAGCGTCGTCGGACATCCGAAAAGTGAAACCTATCGTGCGTACAGTCCAGAGTTCCGAAATGAAATGCTGGTCGAAGGAAAAATAAAGAGAATCTTTAAATTTTCCAAGGATTCTAAATATCGCCTAAACATTGCTTTAAAAGCGAAATTAGCCTATTCTGGACACGCTCGCCATAAGGCAGATGTGCAGACGACTCGTACTAACTCCGAAAGCAACTACACAACATTCCTCAAGCAATTCCTGAACTTTCTTCTTCATTAATCTTTCTCAAACATCATACTCCTGTCACGCTTACACTGATTCTACGCGTGAGTCGGAAATTAACTTGTTCTGTAAATTCAGGTCTTACAATACTCCCCTCCAAAAAGAAAGTTTCGTCCTCGAAACTCAGAGTTCTGCGAAAAGTCCGGGGTACAGTTCCTTGATCTTGTCTTCCAATTCCCATGTAGTATTGCCCGTGTCATTGTTCCTCATAACCCTTACTTAAGCAATCTGTTTCACTCTTCTATCCCCACTGCTAACTGTCGGCGCCTCAAAAGACAAACCATCATTCAACTGCATGTCGTCTGGCTCGATCACTTGCGTCGGATCTCTGCTTGAAATGATACCGGTTGGCACTCCGTGCAGTCGCACAATCTTAGCCACTTGCTTCTTTACTCTCGGTCGTCCGAAATTCTTCTTAAACTCGGTACATCTCTGCCATTTCAAAGTAAATACTCAACTTGGCCTCGTGATCTTCAACTACAGCCCAAAACTCCACTTGTTCGTTCGACAACTCCTAGACAAAATGTTGCGTTGGAATCTAATAGTCCATTAACGTCACATCCAACTTTGTAACTATCATCACTCGCACCATGAAATCAATCTTCTACTTAGTCACCATTCGAATTAAAACTCGACTTAAGTCTTAATACCTTGTGCATCACAAGACTCATTCCCTTTAACATTAACTTATCAACAACTTATAAGCTAATCTTCATCTTAATATCTAACAATCCATTATTATCGTCTTCGTCCTCAAAACTTCCCTCACTCAAACCTATTTACACTTACTGAAATCCCTAACACTTCGCACAAATCAAGACTTATCCTCTAGAAGATCAAATCATAACTATACCTCAAGGGTCTTGACTAGTCATTTTATCATCCGATCCTTCAACCTTCTGAGATTTAACTACTATCGTAACCTGCCAACACCACTAATTCTCTTATTCGTACATGATTTTCAACTCCCGAAGTCAATCTTAACCCTAGGATTCTCATTCAACTTAGCAAAATTCATTTGCTACTCCAACATGCGTCACCGAAATCCATAACAAAGTTCCATTCACTCTTAAACTCTACGAAACTTGTCCAAATATAACAACCTCAGGTATTCATCTTAATACTAACATTTTCCTTTCTGTAACTTAATCATCCTCCAATCAATCCAATAATTAGTCTCCCGATCAGAACCAGACAAGACTTCATGTCTCACGCGTTTGGGATAAAATCAATTGGCTTAAAATCTAAACCTTCACTAAGTTCGGACCTCTAATATCCTTTAACTCTCCAACACTTCTTAAATGAATATTCATTTCTTAAAACGACAACTCCTTCCCAAAGAAAATCAATTACTTAACACGAACTTTCCTCTCAAATCCGACTAATCCTCGATCAATTCAAATTCATCTTACACATCCTTCTATCAAAGTCCATAACCAGCTGTGATTCCGAATATCACCCCCTCAATATTAGGTTGATCAGGCCTAATACATCGAAGGTGGAAATTTAGAAAAACCCACTGGAACAGACAATGAGTTCCTATCCTCCGGTAGTCACAAATATCCTGATATTACATCCCAAGCCTTGATACGAAGCATCACAATAAACTTCATAAGATTCCTCCGGTTGTGGCAAAATAAGCACAGGTGACGTCGTCAAACGTTCCTTCAGTGTCTGAAAACTTGATTCACACGCCTCAGTCCATGCAAAAGATTGATCCTTCCTCGTCAGTTGAGTCAACGGTCCAACAATCTTGGCAAATCCCCCAATGAAGCGTCCATAATATCCAGCTAAACCCACAAAACTTCTGATTTCTGTCACTGTCTTCTGTTACTCCCAAGCCAAAACAGTCTCGACTTTCGCCGGATCCACAGCTATGCCTTCCATGGAGATAACATGACCTAAGAAATTGACTTCCTCCAGCCAGAATTCACACTTGGAAAGGGTTCGCGCACAGCTTCTTCTCTCTCAACACTTGTAAAGCTTGGCGCAAATGTTCCTCATGTTCCTTCGTCCTTCGAATAGATCAATATGTCATCCATAAACACCACCACAAACCGATCTAAGAAATCATGAAAGATGCGATTCATGTAATCCATGAAAACAACAGGTACATTCGCCACTCCAAACGGCATCACTAGGTACTCGTGGTGTCCTTAACGTGTCATGAAAGCAGTCTTTGGTATATCCTCAGTCTTCACTCTGATCTGATGATGGCCTGACTTCAAGTCTATCTTGGAAAATACGGCAGCCCCCCGTAATTGATCCATCAAATCATCTATCCTCGGCAACGGGTATCGGTTCTTGATCGTCGCCTTGTTCAGTTGTCGATAATCCACACATAATCTCGACCTTCCGTCTTTCTTCTTGACTAAAAGCACTGGCGCTCCCCACGGTGAAACACTTGGTCGAATGAATCCTTTTGCCGAAAGATCCTCCAACTGAGATTTCAACTCTACTAACTCCGTAGGTGCCATACGGTAAGGTGCATTCGAAATCGGTCAGGTTCCGGGTACAATGTCTATCACAAACTCTACATCGCGCACTGGCGGTAGTCCAGGTACGTCTTCAGAACAACATCAGCAAAAATCTCGAATCTTTGGAATACCATGCACATCCGAGTCTCTCCTACCCTCTAGATCCTTGACGACTCCGCTTCAGAACTAAACGCCCTAAAATCCTACGTATCGTACCCATAAGAAATCTCCCTGAGATCCTAGCTTCCTTATCGACGCATCGGTAAAACAATTCTCTATCTCAGCGTGCTATTCTAGACCTCGTGTAACCTCTATAGTTAAATCACGAGCAACTTCGAATAAGGTCCTACTAGGGATAATAATCATAAGATCATAGTCTAAGTAATAAATACAAGGTAGGCGCGTCACACTCGTTTCGAAGAATAAGGAGTAAGTTATTCTAGAATAAGAGAACAGTTAAAATATTACCATCGTTCCCACGTTCTTCCTCGTTCAACTCCTCAGCTCTTGCCCCCTCCTTGGTGTAAACCTCTTCCTCTGCAGCAAGTTGTTTTCCTTTCCCAACATTCCCTGATGATTCGCCCTTGGGTGCCTTGCAATCTCTGGAGAAATGTCCCGGTTGATTGCAATTGAAGCATAGACTTCCCTTGATCTTGCACCTACTGGCATAGTGCCCCACTTTCCTGCACTTGAAACACGTCACTGTTTTTTCCGAAGTCTTGTTTCCTGTCCCTCCGGTAGCATCATTCCCTTTCATCTTACCGTCAGACGTTTCCCCCTGGAGTGTCTTGCAGTTCACAGCTAGATGCCCCTCTCGGTCACACTTGAAGCATCTCCGTCCAATCACTGAGCACTTGTTAGGAAAATGCCCAAACTTTCCGCAGTGAAAACATGTCACACCTTTGCCACCAACTGGCTTCCCTCCAGTATCAGCAGTCGTTGGTTTGTACTCTCTTGAGATACGATTTCTTCCATCGGAACGCTGATACGGTCCCCACTGATGGTAGCTCTCCCTTCTGTTGTAGCCTTGGGAACCTGACCTCATTGGTCCCCCAGCTCCTGTTCGGTTTACTCCTCTTTGTTGATACATCGCCGTCGCCATCAGTCGTTGGTGATGCTCACGTGCAGCCTCTTCAGCGTGCATATAAGCGTCTTCCGCAGCCTGGTTCATCATTGCCTCGATTAGTGTAGCAATTGCCTCCGCCATCCGGTTAAGGTTCACCATCCTATGTCTCATCAAACGTCCGATTAGTACTAACCATAAGGTAGCACTAGACAACCACTCAATCCGATTAAGTAGTAACGTAAACAATTAGAGCGAAAATCGCTCTGCAGACAATCAATTTTCACTCCTTGCAGAGTCACACAACCTAGCACAGAAGACCTATTCCCCAAAGACTCCCGAAAGACTCGACTAAGCTTTGATACCACAATGTAACACCCCGATTTCCGGGTGCCACTTTAGTAACCAAAATTAACTCCACTTGGAAAACAGGTAATTTTTTTTCGTTTGATCCCTTTTAAATAAAGCAATAGGAAATAAAGACATAGCCCAACCACTAAACTAACCAATATACATCAAATATGAACATGTACAGCCTCAGCTGCACTTCCACGTCACGCGCACTCGCAGTGACTCCAAGGTAGTGTGCCCGCAGGCAAATATATACAGACCCAGAAGTGTGAGTAAGAAAGTTTACAATTACAACCCACTAGGAGAGAGTCGGCCTCAAAATGGCCTAAGCAAAGACCCCTATGGTCCGACTGACTCACTGTGATCCCTCAGTAAGAGAACCACACAAAAGCCATGCGTCGGGAACCTACCATGTCCCAAAAGTAAGACGAATCAGAGCTCTACACAAAGTATGACGCCTGCCTAAACCTACCCTCCCATAACTGCTCACATAACTGAGTCCACAGCGAACTGAAGACGGAAAGTGGAAGCTCAGCTCCATGCGTCGTAAAACTCCTTTCGTCAGACATCCACGCTCGTCCGTCCGGTCCTCCAACTCAAACCTGATCCCCCCCGAGGGAGAGACCATCGAAAGCCAATCCACCGTCGGCATCTGGCAGAAGGCCGACCGCCCAAACACAAACATGAAACCAAAGCCAAGGCGCTAGGGTCAACTCACGGAATAGAGTAGATATACAACCAACATGTGATAAGGGGATATATATATATATATGTTGTTATATAAACATATAGATAATCCTAGCATGTTATGGCTCTAACAATGCTTTGATAAATCAAACAGCACACAATCCCAGTCAGAATGAATGTATGCGTGAAATGCAATCATGATCCGGATTTGTGACGCGTTCCCGTTCGCCACAAGTGAAGAATTCCCGTTCTTCACTATGGATGAACCATTCCCGTTATTCATCTTGGATGAACCATTCCCGTTATTCATCCTTGGTGAACCATTCCCGTTATTCACCGTATGATGAACCGTTCCCGTTATTCATCATTAATGCAGTGGTGAACCATTCCCGTTATTCACCATGAAATGCACAGGTGAACCATTCCCGTTATTCACCCGATTGATGCAATATGGTTAGCCAAACATCGAATCGTCCTCCCACACAAGTGTTTAGCTCAAACCCAAACTCAAAACAAACCCAAGAGTTAGTGTCGGTCAATACCACACAACTCGGAGTTAGTGTCGGTCAATACAACACAACTCCAATAACAAAACCCAAAATCAAAGCCCAGAGTCAGTGTCGGTCAATACAACACGACTCGGAGTTAGTGTCGGTCAATACAACACAACTCCACCCACAAGAGTACACAAGGGTCTAGTGTCGGTCAATACAACACAGCCCAAGCAACAAGAGCGCTAAGTGTCGGTCAATACAACACAGCTCCAACAACAAGAGAACCCAAGGGATTAGTGTCGGTCAATACAACACAACCCCAACAATAAGAGTACGTAAGGTACTCGGTGACTTTCAATCATCACCGTAGCTCACCTCAGTGGCTTTCCCCAATACCAAAACCCACAACAAAGGTCGACTTTTCCCCGTCTCTCGTAAATATTCTCCCCTTCAGTTCTCCTATGCTTAAACGTTAATAAAAATTGTTTCAATTCGAATTAGTCAAGTTATGAGTTTATTTCTCAAGTCTAAGTTTCCCAAGTCTTTAGTTTTCAAAGCTCTATCATTCTAAGTTTTTAAAGATCAACCACCCAAAATACATTTCCCGGGGAAAGTCTAAGAATTCCAACAAAGGGCTAACTCTCAAACCCCACATTTGGACTTGCCTAGGGTTGTTCATCCAACCCGAAACACCAACTTTAACCAGTTCAGAGGTTCCCCACTCCGAAATCGCGTCAAAACGCACAATCCAACAATATCACAACATCATAAGTTATAGACAACATCATAACATCAGTTCATCATCATAATCAATATCAACACAAAGCATAAGTCGAATTCATCGACGCCTATCATGCATTCATGCTAATAGTAAGTTGTGTAACGCCCCGATTTCTCGAGTGTTACACAGTAACTAATTAACCAATTTTCGTAAAGAGTTTTCGTCGATTCACTTATTAATCTTCAATTAATGACAAACCTTTCATTTTACGAAAACTCTTGAAACATAACCTTTCCAAAAACACGCGGAAGTAACCAACATCGTAAAACTTTTTAAATAACCAACTGTAAAGAGTACGAATCAAAGGCCTGAATGAAAATAAAGATTACATCAAAAATTGTTCATTCGAATTTAAGCAATAAAATTGTTCGATACCAACACTTCGGAAACTCTCAACCCCAACAGAAAACAAAAGACTCTCAACCCAAACCCTATTCCTTAGCCTCTTCCTCTGAAGTGTAGTCGTCCTCCGGTATTGGCACGTCACGTAGCATCAACTCCCAAGAATGAGTCATCGCCATTATCTTCACGACCATTTACCCCCCCCCAAATAAACACATAGCAAACAAGCAGGGTCAGGTCCAACAAAAAGAATGATAATGACAAAATCAACAACAACATATATAATATAAGTACATTATATGTCTTTTATGGGAAAGAGTCAGTTACTAACGGAATCTCACTTCACACAACCCACCAAAACTTCCATGGCCATCTTCGTGCTTCCGCAGAGGCACGGTTATCACGGTGACCGCAGTCAACCAAATCACGTGGAGCCGCAATGATCCACAAAAGTTCACGGTGACCGCAGTCAACCAAATCACGTGAAGCCACACCGGCCCACAAGGTTCACGGGAGACCGCAGTCAACCCAAATAACTCCCTCGCGTGCAAGGTACCATCGTTCTCATGGACCATAGTCTACCTGACCTATGTCCAAATTATTCACATTTACTTGCAAGCGAGTTATAAATTCATTCTCTTGGTGTTTAAGGCTCTAATGTCAATCCTAGAGTCTTATGAGTTAATATCGTATCAGATTACAACGTCAAGAAATAACAGTCACACTAGGAGGAATTACAGCTGGGTGAGCGACCTCCTAAACAAGTCACAACTAAACTTCATGCAACAATCTCACAAAGGTCCCTAATCACATGTTACTAACATTTCCAACAATTTCTCAAATTTAGTGTTTTTGGACAACAGGTGCAGCGTGTACTAAAACTGGTCTACAGACCGCAATACTTAGCCACAAAATTCACATGATACATGACTGGAAAGATAATTCGAAAATCTACAACTTTCATTTTAATCACTTTTTCATTTGATGACCATAAACAGGTAAAAAGGGGCTCTGAAGTCCGCTGTCCAGTACAGGAAACTGGCAGCGAAACTCCCATGGCTCTATGGTTTTCAAAAATAATTTTCCTTCCTTCCCCTTTGATCATGGCAATCTTGGTACAGCCCCAACAACCCAAATATTCACTCAAAATTTCAGAACCAAACATTTAGCAAGGATCATGTTATAACAAGTGCAAAATAGCACAAAACTTAACAAATACCATGGCAACTCGCATAAAATCATAGATTCAGATCATAAACAACGTTTGAGGATCATATTCATGGCTTTTCAAGAGAAAAATTCCAGCAAGCCAGCATGTATAGGAAATCATTCAAAAACAGTCCAAAACTCAAGTTGTTTCTCATGGCAATTCATGGCATATTCCCTAAAGAACCTACCCATTCCTAGAACCAGCCCTTACCTTTGTCCTTAGGCTTGAAGAAAAGATGAAATTGAAGAGCAAGGTTCTGGTTTCTCTCCTCTTCTCCCACGCGTAACCCTTTCTCTCTCCCTCTCGCTCGCGAACTCCTCCTCTCTCTTGCGCGAACATGTCGACGGTGGTAGAGCTTGGGACGGTGACGGCTAGGGTGCAAGGGGAAGGTTTCTCTCACTCTTTCTCCTCTGTTTTTACGTGTTTCAGAAGTGCACAAGGTTTCTTTCTTCAGAATAGTGTGAAAAGAAACCCTTTCCCTCCCAAAACCCTACATAGCCCGCGTCCCCTCTCTCCCTCTCTTGGGCTAGGGTTTGTTTTCTTCCAAGCCCGACCCAAGTCAAAACCCTTGACCCAATCACTTAAGAACTTACTCAGGCCTGAAACCAATCAAAACCCTCAGCCCTTTTTAGTAATATCACGATCACACTCGGAATTGAAAGGAAACAAATCAATTAAATTCGCTGGTACTGCACAGCCAGAACCATCGTCACTAAACCGAGGATATCTCGAGCTACAGAGGTCGGAATGACCTGATTCCACTTCGAGAATTTTCTAGACTTAAAGGGCTACAACTCTCATGAAGGATGTTTCCCCAAATGAAGTCGTTAAGACCCTCTAAAAATTCGCACAAGTTGACAGTTCTAATCTGCCAGTTATCAAACATTAGCTAAAACTTCAATTTTATTCAAACTTCCATAAAATTGTTCCAAATTGAACTTAGGGCCTTACAATACCACCCCCCTTAAAATAGTTTCGCCCTCGAAACTTAAGGGTTTACAAATAAATCGGGGTGTGACTCCCGCATCTTATCCTCTAACTCCCAGGTCGCGTCACCAGTCTCTTGGTTCCACACGACCTTCACTAAAGGCACCTCCTTGTTTCTTAAGCGCTTTATGCTTCGGTCGACGATCTTGATGGGTGGCACCTCCATTGTCAGATCATCTCTCAGCTGTATGTCGTCTGGCGTAATCACATGCGAATCATCTGCCATGTACTTCCGCAACTGCGACACATGAAGAACGTCATGGATGTTGGATAGAAACGGTGGTAGGGCGATCCTGTACGCCACCGGTCCAACTCGCTCCGTGATCTGGTACGGCCCAATAAACTTCGGAGTAAGCTTCTTGGACTTGATTGCTCTTCCGACACCTGTCATCGGGGTAACCCGCAAGAAGACATGGTCTCCGGCCTGGAATTCCAACTCCTTCCGTCGGTTGTCGGCGTAACTCTTTTGGCGACTCTGCGCGGTTCTCATCTTTTCCTGAATTCTCTTGACTTCCTCGGTGGTCTGTTGCACCAATTCCGGGCCAATCACCAAATTTTCTCCATCTTGATGCCAGCATAAGGGCGTACGACACCTCCGACCGTACAAAGCTTCGTAAGGTGCCATGCCGATGCTCGCATGGAAACTATTGTTGTAAGTGAATTCGATCAATGGCAGCATCTCATCCCAACTGCCCTTGTGATCCAACACTCAGGCCCGTAGCAAATCTTCCAGCGACTGGATTTTCCTCTCTGTCTGCCCATCGGTTTGGGGATGATAGGCCTCAACCTCAACTTAGTTCCGAGGGCCTGCTGCAAGGCTCCCCAAAAGTGAGAGGTAAACCTCGGATCTCTGTCTGACACGATGCTGGTCGGTACACCATGTAGACGCACAACCTCAGCCACATAAATCTCCGCCAATTTCTCCACCTTGTACTTCAGGTTGATCGGGATAAAATGAGCGGTCTTTGTCAAACGATCAACAACAACCCAAATTGCATCGAACTTCCTCCGAGTTAAAGGTAACGCCGTCACGAAGTCCATAGAAATACTGTCCCACTTCCACTCTGGGACATCTAGTGGTTGCAGCTTCCCTGCGGGCTTCTGATGCTCTACCTTCGCCTTCTGACATGTCAGGCAAGTAGAAACATACTCAGCAACCTGCTTCTTCATCCCAGGCCACCAGAAGTGAAGTTTCAAGTCCTGATACATCTTGTTCATTCCGGGATGGATACTCAGTCTACTCTTGTGTCCTTCATCTAGGATCAATCTTCTCATCTCTACATCGTTAGGCACACATATCCGTCCCTTGCATCGCAGAATATTGTCGTTCCCAATAGAGAACTCTGGTGCCTTTCCCTGAGTCACACGGTCTCGCCACTCAGCTATCCCTTCATCAGTCTCTTGTCTAGACTTGATCTCTTCCAAAAGTCCACTTGACACCGTCACCATTCCGAAACTCAGTCCTCCTGGTGCGAGCTTAACGTCCAAGCTCAGATCTCGGAAAGCCTCCAACAGTTCTAACTCCTTGACCATCATTGAGGACACATGTATAGCCTTCCGGCTGAGAGCGTCGGCTACGACATTGCTTTTCCCCGGATGGTACTGTAGAGTGAACTCATAGTCCTGAAGGAATTCCATCCACCTCCGCTGCCTCATGTTCAGATCCTTCTGATCAAATAAGTATTTTAAACTCTTATGATCGCTATAGATCGTGAACGTACTGCCATAGAGATAGTGTCTCCAAATCTTGAGAGCATAAACTATGGCAGCCAACTCCAAGTCATGTGTGGGGTAGTTCTTCTCATGAGTCTTCAACTGCCTTGAAGCATAGGCAATTGCTTTCTTATCTTGCATCATTACACAACCCAAACCATTGTGTGACGCATCACAGTACACGTCATAAGGTTCTCCTTCCTTAGGTAAAGCTAGTATGGGTGCGGTGGTCAGCCGCTTCTTCAACTCCTGGAAACTAGCCTCACACTTCTCCGTCCACGCAAACGGTTGATTCTTCTTTGTCAACTGGGTCAATGGCGAAGTCAACTTTGCATAATCTTTGACGAATCGTCTATAGTAGCCAGCAAGCCCAACAAAGCTTCTGATGTCGCTTGCCGTCTTAGGTTTCTCCCATGACAGAATCGTCTCAATCTTGCTAGGGTCCACTGCCACACCCTGACTTGATATGACATGCCCCAAAAATTTCACCTCCTCCATCCAGAACTCACACTTTGAGCCGTTAGCATATAGCTGTTTCTCTCGCAACACGCCCAACACCTGGCGTAGATGCTCCTCATGTTCCTCTCTACTCTTCGAGTAGATTAGGATGTCATCGATGAATACCACCACGAACTTGTCCAGGAATGGTCTGAACACTCTGTTCATGTAGTCCATAAACACTGCGTGTGCATTAGTAACCCCAAACGGCATCATAAGATATTCATAATGCCCGTATCGGGTCCTGAATGCGGTCTTCTGGATGTCCGATTCCTTGACTCGGATCTGATGGTATCCTGACTTAAGATCTATCTTCGAGAAGATCACCGCTCCTCTAAGTTGATCCATCAAGTCGTCTATCCGAGGCATCGGATAACGGTTCTTCACTGTCACCTTACTCAGCTGCCGGTAATCCACACACAATCTGGACTTCCCATCCTTCTTCTTTACCAATAGCACAGGTGCACACAAACGCACACAGGCGTACACCTTGGGGCGCAAAAGGGATTCCAAAGCCCACTCTTCCTTCGATTGACATTCCATCAATCGATCTCAGAGTTCAAACATCTTAATATAATCAAACACTTACTCTCAAGTATCACGGCAATGATACTAATTACAGACAATCTCACAGCCAAGCAAACATCTTAGCAAACAAGTCTACCCAATCTCACCGTGAAGCTTTGAAAACATCTTTATCAAAAACAAAAACACCAACGAGTTCGGAAACTCGTAAACCCAAAACCCTTAGTGCTCTGGTTTCTCAACCGGAGCTCTGATACCACAATGTAACGCCCCGATTTCTCGAGTGTTACACAGTAACTAATTAACCAATTTTCGTAAAGAGTTTTCGTCGATTCACTTATTAATCTTCAATTAATGACAAACCTTTCATTTTACGAAAACTCTTGAAACATAACCTTTCCAAAAACACGCGGAAGTAACCAACATCGTAAAACTTTTTAAATAACCAAATGTAAAGAGTACGAATCAAAGGCCTGAATGAAAATAAAGATTACATCAAAACTTGTTCATTCGAATTTAAGCAATAAAATTGTTCGATACCAACACTTCGGAAACTCTCAACCCAAACAGAAAACAAAAGACTCTCAACCCAAACCCTATTCCTTAGCCTCTTCCTCTGAAGTGTAGTCGTCCTCCGGTATTGGCACGTCACGTAGCATCAACTCCCAAGAATGAGTCATCGCCATTATCTTCACGACCATCTACCCCCCCCCCAAATAAACACATAGCAAACAAGCAGGGTCAGGTCCAACAAAAAGAATGATAATGACAAAATCAACAACAACATATATAATATAAGTACATTATATGTCTTTTATGGGAAAGAGTCAGTTACTAACGGAATCTCACTTCACACAACCCACCAAAACTTCCATGGCCATCTTCGTGCTTCCGCAGAGGCACGGTTATCACGGTGACCGCAGTCAACCAAATCACGTGGAGCCGCAATGATCCACAAAAGTTCACGGTGACCGCAGTCAACCAAATCACGTGAAGCCACACCGGCCCACAAGGTTCACGGGAGACCGCAGTCAACCCAAATAACTCCCTCGCGTGCAAGGTACCATCGTTCTCATGGACCATAGTCTACCTGACCTATGTCCAAATTATTCACATTTACTTGCAAGCGAGTTATAAATTCATTCTCTTGGTGTTTAAGGCTCTAATGTCAATCCTAGAGTCTTATGAGTTAATATCGTATCAGATTACAACGTCAAGAAATAACAGTCACACTAGGAGGAATTATAGCTGGGTGAGCGACTTCCTAAACAAGTCACAACTAAACTTCATGCAAAGCATAGAAATAATCAGGGCCTCCCAAATTCACAAATTATTTACAAATTCCAGAGGCTCAGTTTACAGATATTGATACGCCCCAAGTTGATGCAAGGGCTGCAATGGATCGTCTAGGATTGATCTTGGATGATGAGAACTCTGAAATGTGAGAAAGAAGAAGAAGAATTTCGTGATGGAAGGGAAATGGACAGAAAAGAGGGGAAGTTTTAGTGAAATGGAAGATGAAGACTTCACACAAAGGTGGTGACAAACCCTTGATAAGCCTAATTCTTGAATCACTCAAGAACTATGAGAATCACTCTCACAAATCTGAATCACTCAGAAAAGAAAATACTAATTCATTCATAATCTGTCTATTACATTGAAGGAGTGGTCCTTATAAAGAAGAAGGAAATTCAGCCTAGTTACAAAAAAATGATGAGGTGTAATTTCTCTAGAAGAATCCTAGGCTAGGAGTTAGAGGAAGATAGTGATATGCTTCAGCCCTGAACGTGTTTTTAGTGGCTGATTGCTTCATGTAACTCCCTTTCTTGATTGTTATTCTGACCAGGGAATATAGCATTCAATGCTCTTTATGAACTTAATTTCCCTTTCTTTGTAACTCCATTCTTGGCTTTGAAAGCTCTTCAATCCTTTGACTTTGCTGATGTAACTCCTCCATTCAGAACTTATTGAAATTCAAACACATTCAAAGAGTTTTAAGAAAGGAATGGATCCCTCCCTTTAAGCCCTTCATGCGCCACATGCAAACACACACCACTTGAAGTGGATTAAACACACTAAAATAAAATTCAGCAACATAATGCATTTGGATCCAACTTATTCAATTGGTCCTTTGCATTTTTATTGAAATAAAATAAAACAGAACATCACATGGCAGCCCCTATGCGTGGGCTGGCTCTTCTTCTTGGGCCTGAATGATCATCATGATTTTTGGTTCCATCTCTTCTACCACTTTGTCTTCAAGAATGGTTGCCACTACTTGCTGAAGAGTCTCTTTGGCCTTTTTAGCTCTAGCCCTTGTCATTGGTCCTCCAAGTCCTTTTAGGGCTCCATGACCCTTGTCCTTGTCCTTGTCCTCATCATTCCCTCCCTCTTGAAAAGGATTTGACCTCAAATCAAATTCTCCGCCATCTGCATCAAAGAGAGATAAATCAGAGACATTAAAGGTTGAGCTGATGTTATACTCACCTGGAAGCGCTATTTTGTAGGCATTGTTATTGATTCTCTCAAGCACTTGAAAAGGTCCATCCCCTCTAGGTTGGAGTTTGGATTTCCTTTGTTCTGGAAACCTTTCCTTCCTCATGTGCACCCAAACCCAATCTCCGGGTTGGAACACCACCTCCTTTCTTCCCTTGTTAGCTTGCCTAGCATAACTCTCATTCTTTCTCTCAATTTGAGCCTTCACACGCTCATGCATCTTCTTGACATATTCAGCTTTGCCCTGTCCTTCCTTGTGCTTGAAAACAGAAATGTTAGGCATAGGCAACAAATCAAGAGGAGTCAAAGGGTTAAATCCATACACTACTTCAAATGGAGAGCAATTGGTAGTGCTATGGACAGCCCTATTGTAAGCAAATTCAACATGAGGCAAACACGCCTCCCAAGCCTTTAAATTGGCCTTAAGGACAGTCCTAAGCAAGGTGCCTAGGGTCCTATTAACCACCTCAGTTTGCCCATCAGTTTGTGGGTGGCAAGTGGTAGAGAACAAAAGTTTGGTGCCTAACTTCCCCCATAAAGTCCTCCAGAAGTGACTTAGGAACTTGGTGTCCCTATCACTAACTATGCTTCTAGGCATCCCATGAAGTCTTACAACTTCTTTAAAGAACAAATCAGCAACGTGACAAGCATCATCAGCTTTCCTGCAAGGAATAAAGTGAGCCATTTTTGAAAACCTATCAACAACCACAAAAATGGAATCCTTACCATTCTTTGTTCTAGGGAGGCCTAAAACAAAGTCCATAGACAAGTCAACCCAAGGGTATTCAGGGATTGGCAAAGAAGTATACAAACCATGTGGCATCACCTTAGACTTAGCCTTCTTGCAAACAATGCAATGTTCACAAAACTTGATCACATCATGTTTCATTTTGGGCCAATAGAAATGTTCCTGTAAAGTTTCTAGAGTCTTTTGGACTCCAAAATGACCCATTAGTCCCCCAGCATGGGATTCTTTAACAAGCAGTTCTCTAATGGAACTTTTAGGCACACACAACCTGTTTTCCTTAAATAAAAATCCATTGTGCCTATAAAATCCATTTTGAGAAACTTTCTCACAAGCCACAAAAATTTCAGCAAAGTTATCATCTTTTTCATACATTTCTTTCACATGTTCAAGTCCTAGCAATTTAGTCTCTAACATGGAAAGCAACACGTGTCTCCTGGATAAAGCATCAGCCACAATGTTACTTTTCCCCTTTTTGTGTTTTATGACATAGGGAAATTGTTCCAAAAATTCAACCCATTTGGCATGCCTTTTGTTCAACTTACCTTGCCCCTTCAAGTATTTCAGCGACTCATGATCACTATGAATCACGAATTCCTTGGGCAAAAGATAATGCTGCCAGGTCTTCAAAGCTCTCACCAAAGCATACAATTCCTTATCATAAGTAGAATAGTTAAGGGCAGCTCCGCTTAACTTTTCACTAAAATAAGCAATTGGGTGGCCTTCTTGAAGCAACACAGCTCCAATACCTACATTTGAAGCATCACATTCAAGTTCAAAAGATTTAGCAAAGTTAGGTAAAGCAAGTATAGGTGCATGGGTAAGCTTATGCTTTAGGGCAGCAAAGGCCTCTTCTTGATTCTTTCCCCAATGAAAACCCACATTCTTTTTCACCACTTCATTTAGGGGTGCTGCCAAGGTACTAAAGTCCTTTACAAACCTCCTGTAGAAACTGGCCAAGCCATGAAAACTTCTTACATCACCCACGGATTTAGGAGAGGGCCACTCTTGAATGGCTTTGATCTTTTCCTCATCAACCTGCACTCCTTTCGAACTCACAACAAAACCAAGAAACACAACATGGTCAGTGCAAAAAGTGCATTTCTCAAGATTGGCAAACAATTGTTCCTTTCTAAGCATACTCAAGACGGATCTTAAGTGCTCAACATGCAGCTCAAGAGTAGTGCTATAGACCAAAATATCATCAAAGTACACAACCACAAATTTCCCAATGAATTCCCTCAAAACATGGTTCATTAGTCTCATAAAAGTACTAGGTGCATTAGTTAAACCAAAAGGCATAACCAACCATTCATACAAACCATATTTAGTTTTGAAAGCAGTTTTCCATTCATCCCCTTCTTTAATCCTTATCTGATTGTAACCACTTTTCAAATCAATTTTAGAAAAATAACATGCTCCATGCAATTCATCAAGCAAATCATCAAGTCTAGGAATAGGGTGCCTATACTTAATGGTGATGTTATTCAAGGCTCTACAATCAGAGCACATTCTCCAAGTCCCATCTTTCTTTGGTACCAAAATCACCGGTACAGCACAAGGACTCATGCTATTTCTTACCCACCCTTTGTTCAAGAGTTCTTCCACTTGTCTTTGAATTTCAGTGGTTTCTTGTGGGTTGCTTCTATATGCTGGCCTATTAGGCAAAGAAGCTCCCGGAATGAGATCAATTTGATGCTCAATTCCTCTCAGTGGTGGTAGACCACTTGGAACACTTGTTGGAAACACATCCTCATAATCCTGCAAAAGAGATTTAACACTAGAAGGCAGCTCAAAATTTTCAAAAGTGTTAGTGTTCAAAATCTGATTTTTGCAAAACATCAAGTATAGGATCTGTTTTGAAGCTATCATCCTTTTCACCTCTCTCTTTTTGATCAAACAAATTTCTTTTCTCTCAAGTATTTCACTCTTTTCTTTTTGCTCTCTCTCAAGTGTTTCACTCTTTTCTTTTTGCTTTCTCTCAAGTGTCTCACTCTTTTCTTTTCTCTCTTGTTCAATCTTTTCTCTCATTTTCTTTTGATCCTCACGCACCTCCCTAGGGCTCAAAGGTTTGAGCGTAATTTTCTGGCCATGATGTTGGAATGAGATCTTGTTGGTGCTTCCATTATGATCAGAGTTGGTGTCATATTGCCATGGTCTTCCCAGCAGTATGTGACTAGCCTCCATGGGAACAACATCACAAAGAACCTTATCCCTGTATTTGCCAATGGAAAAGTCAACTTCAGCTTGCTTACTTACTTGTATTTCTCCATAGTGGCTGAGCCATTGAAGTTTGTATGGCCAAGGATGTGGTTTTGTGACCAGGTTCAGCTTCTCCACCATTCTTTCACTAGCCACATTAGTACAGCTTCCGCCATCAACAATCATCAAGCAAATCTGCCCATTGACAGAACATCTTGTGTGAAAGATATTCTCTCTTTGGCTTTCTTTCTTTGGCTTTTGTTGGCTACCAAGCATTCTTCGGATCATCAACAGTTCACCATTCATGGCTGCCTCCTCTTCTTCTTCACTTTGTTCTCCTTCGGACTCACTGGTGTAGTCTCCATCATCCTTAAGAATCATGGTCTTTTTGGAGGCACATTCATAAGCATAATGTCCCATACCTTGGCATTTGAAGCACTTGACCTCTTTGCTCTTTTTGGATGGTTGTTCAAGAGGTTTTGAAGAAGCTGAAGCTTGTGGTTTGGTGGCTGGTTTGCTAAGGGTGCTCGGCCCTTCATTCTTCATTCTGTCTCTCCAAGATGAATTGGAATTGGTAGAACTCTTCCTTGCAAGCCCTTTCCTTTTGAGTTGTTGCTCAACTTTAGTGGCCTTGTGCAGCAATTCTTCCATGTCTACATATTCCTGAAGTTCTACAATATCTCTAACATCATTAGATAGACCATTAATAAATCGAATCATGGTTACCTCTTCATCCTCCTCAAGATTGGCTTGCAACATAAGCACCTCAAGTTCTTTGTAATACTCCTCAACACTCTTGCTGCCTTGGGTAAGTTTTTGAAGTTTAAATTTTACATCCCTAGCATGGCTTGAAGGGACATATCTTTTCCTCATGATTCGTTTCATTTCAGCCCATGTTTCCACCGCTGGCTCCTCATTTCTCAATCTCTCTTTTGCAAACTTATTCCACCAAACAAGAGCATAGTCTGAAAAGTGAGCAGCTGCAAGTTTCACCTTTTGGTCCTCCTCATAGTTGTTGCAAGCAAAGACATGCTCTATTTTGAGTTCCCACTCCAAGTATGCCTCTGGATCACTCTTTCCCTTAAAAGGAGGAATTTGGAATTTGACTCCTTCAATCCGAGCAGGTCTAGGATTTTCATGAATTCGTCGTGGCCTCCCGCCTTCACTGTCACTATTGTTCCGGTTCTCCATTTGATCCAGCCTTTCGTGGATCTCTTCAGTTTGCCTCCTCATTAAGTTTTCCAGATGTTGTGTAAGAGCCCGCATTTCGATGGTCGAGAGTCGCACTGCTGGTTGCTCCTCCTCTTCTCCTGACATCTTTGACAAATGAAAAGATTCAAGTAGAACAAACAAATGTTAGTGTTTACCTCACTTCTCTCGTGTTTCCCTCAAATTGGCTTTTCTATGATGTGCACTCTTGCCTTTTTCCACTCAAAAATTCTCACAATCTCTTGAGTAAATCAAAGTTAAGACACACAAAGAATTATGCCACCAAATTTGTGTAGAGTCACACAGATTAGAATAGACTTTAGAATATGAAACAAAAGAAGACAAGACAAAATCACCACAGAAATGGAAAGGACTCCAAATATTTAGAGACTAAAGAAGAATTCAAGAACAAACAGAAAGAAGAAAATAAATTGGAATGCTAGCAAAAAAATTACCTTGAACAATTGAATTTGGCTAATTAAACAAGAACCATTCAGCCATTTTTTTTTTTGAATTTTCGTTTTTTTTTTTTTTGAATTTTCGTTTTGTAATTTGTTTTTGATTCTGAACAATTAACAAGGCTTAACTTTTGCAATGGTTCAGCCAAAAGAAACAAAAACTAAAATCAAGGTAACAAGAAATGACAAAGAGTTGCTAACCAGAATTCCAGATAAGAAAAGAAACCAAAATCCTAGAACCGGAGCTCTGATTACCAAATGATACGCCCCAAGTTGATGCAAGGGCTGCAATGGATCGTCTAGGATTGATCTTGGATGATGAGAACTCTGAAATGTGAGAAAGAAGAAGAAGAATTTCGTGATGGAAGGGAAATGGACAGAAAAGAGGGGAAGTTTTAGTGAAATGGAAGATGAAGACTTCACACAAAGGTGGTGACAAACCCTTGATAAGCCTAATTCTTGAATCACTCAAGAACTATGAGAATCACTCTCACAAATCTGAATCACTCAGAAAAGAAAATACTAATTCATTCATAATCTGTCTATTACATTGAAGGAGTGGTCCTTATAAAGAAGAAGGAAATTCAGCCTAGTTACAAAAAAATGATGAGGTGTAATTTCTCTAGAAGAATCCTAGGCTAGGAGTTAGAGGAAGATAGTGATATGCTTCAGCCCTGAACGTGTTTTTAGTGGCTGATTGCTTCATGTAACTCCCTTTCTTGATTGTTATTCTGACCAGGGAATATAGCATTCAATGCTCTTTATGAACTTAATTTCCCTTTCTTTGTAACTCCATTCTTGGCTTTGAAAGCTCTTCAATCCTTTGACTTTGCTGATGTAACTCCTCCATTCAGAACTTATTGAAATTCAAACACATTCAAAGAGTTTTAAGAAAGGAATGGATCCCTCCCTTTAAGCCCTTCATGCGCCACATGCAAACACACACCACTTGAAGTGGATTAAACACACTAAAATAAAATTCAGCAACATAATGCATTTGGATCCAACTTATTCAATTGGTCCTTTGCATTTTTATTGAAATAAAATAAAACAGAACATCACATGGCAGCCCCTATGCGTGGGCTGGCTCTTCTTCTTGGGCCTGAATGATCATCATGATTTTTGGTTCCATCTCTTCTACCACTTTGTCTTCAAGAATGGTTGCCACTACTTGCTGAAGAGTCTCTTTGGCCTTTTTAGCTCTAGCCCTTGTCATTGGTCCTCCAAGTCCTTTTAGGGCTCCATGACCCTTGTCCTTGTCCTTGTCCTCATCAGATATCATCATATAAAAATCTCACAAAGGTCCCTAATCACATGTTACTAACATTTCCAACAATTTCTCAAATTTAGTGTTTTTGGACAACAGGTGCAGCATGTACTAAAACTGGTCTACAGACCGCAATACTTAGCCACAAAATTCACATGATACATGACTGGAAAGATAATTCGAAAATCTACAACTTTCATTTTAATCACTTTTTCATTTGATGACCATAAACAGGTAAAAAGGGGCTCTGAAGTCCGCTGTCCAGTACAGGAAACTGGCAGCGAAACTCCCATGGCTCTATGGTTTTCAAAAATAATTTTCGTTCCTTCCCCTTTGATCATGGCAATCTTGGTACAGCCCCAACAACCCAAATATCCACTCAAAATTTCAGAACCAAACATTTAGCAAGGATCATGTTATAACAAGTGCAAAATAGCACAAAACTTAACAAATACCATGGCAACTCGCATAAAATCATAGATTCAGATCATAAACAACGTTTGAGGATCATATTCATGGCTTTTCAAGAGAAAAATTCCAGCAAGCCAGCATGTACAGGAAATCATGCAAAAACAGTCCAAAACTCAAGTTGTTTCTCATGGCAATTCATGGCATATTCCCTAAAGAACCTACCCATTCCTAGAACCAGCCCTTACCTTTGTCCTTAGGCTTGAAGAAAAGATGAAATTGAAGAGCAAGGTTCTGGTTTCTCTCCTCTTCTCCCACGCGTAACCCTTCCTCTCTCCCTCTCCCTCGCGAACTCCTCCTCTCTCTTGCGCGAACACGTCGACGGTGGTAGGGCTTGGGACGGTGACGGCTAGGGTGCAAGGGGAAGGTTTCTCTCACTCTTTCTCCTCTGTTTTTACGTGTTTCAGAAGTGCACAAGGTTTCGTTCTTCAGAATAGTGTGAAAAGAAACCCTTTCCCTCCCAAAACCCTACATAGCCCGCGTCCCCTCTCTCCCTCTCTTGGGCTAGGGTTTGTTTTCTTCCAAGCTCGACCCAAGTCAAAACCCTTGACCCAATCACTTAAGAACTTACTCAGGCCTGAAACCAATCAAAACCCTCAGCCCTTTTTAGTAATATCACGATCACACTCGGAATTGAAAGGAAACAAATCAATTAAATTCGCTGGTACTGTACAGCCAGAACCATCGTCACTAAACCGAGGATATCTCGAGCTACAGAGGTCGGAATGACCTGATTCCACTTCGAGAATTTTCTAGACTTAAAGGGCTACAACTCTCAGGAAGGAAGTTTTCCCAAATGAAGTCGTTAAGACCCTCTAACAATTCGCACAAGTTGACAGTTCTAATCTGCCAGTTATCAAACATTAGCTAAAACTTCAATTTTATTCAAACTTCCATAAAATTGTTCCAAATTGAACTTAGGGCCTTACAAGTTGCCCTAACCTCGAGCTGATCCAGTCTCGTGATCAAAGGTTACTTCACTCAACTGCTCTAAAACTTCCAAAGTTCCTTCAAACAAATGCTCTGAATATTCCAAAGTTCCGTCAACTGAACCTCGGAGAAACACAAAGTAGAATCCAAACAAAATCGATTAGTTCGATCACAATACAACACATTAACGATAGACAAAGCATTAAAGCTTCAGAATACATCAATCGGATGCGAAAAGACAAGTTTTCGAAAACGAAAACTCCCCCCCCCCCATTGCTCCGGCTCTTTTTCTTCGATCAAATCTGTTTACAAGGTAGTTTTAGGGTAAAACTAAGGCAAAGAAACTGTCGGAACACTTTTCGGACAATCGGATCAAAATACGGCCGTTCAGGGGCGTTTTGGTCCAAAATAAAAGCTCAAAACCTCAAAGTTATCAGTTCGGAAAAAAAAATTGACTGCAATGATCCTAACGACATCCGTGACAACAAATCCTAAAGGCACGAAGTCAGATTACGGCTTTTCGACAATAAAGTTTCGAAATGTGCGCAAAAAGGGTTTTGAAACAGTTTTTCAGATCTTGGACAGCTCGATCACAATCGGCGATTACTGACAGAGGTTTTAGACTATTGGGAACGTAGGGAAGATAACCCAAGCAAGAAATCAGAGAAAACGGACAGTTTTACAAAAAGCTCAAAACTGTGAGCACAGAAACGCAGTAGAAACAGTAATCAGAGGTAAGAATCAAGCTAGTTACCTCGATACCTTGAAGTAGGGACGAACTGCGCGAAGATCGGTCGAGTTTCGGCGAAAATATCCTCTCCCTCTCTTCTCCCTAACTCATGGCCCTCTTTGGTGAAAAATGAAGATATTTTTGCTTTTTCGCCTATCTATAGGCAGGTGAAATTGCCGGAAAATGAAAATTTCGCGATTCCGATTTTTGCAGCACGTTCACCGAAGAATTCTAAGAGAGATTCTGGCGTCAGAATTCCAGAACTCAGAACAAATATCTATGATTTGGGAAAAACGATATCTAAAATCCCTAAAGCGGTGTAAGTTAATCTGTCCCGAAAAACTACTTTTTGCTGTGATGCTCAAACGACAAAACTTCCTTCTGAAGAAAGATTGGAAACGTCGAAACAAATCTGGCTTCGCGGACGGAATCTTCGTTAGAAGTCCCGAATAGAAAAAGTCTTCATCCATCGCTCGAATCTAGGGTTTCGAAGCAAAGAAATTAGCGTCGTCGGACATCCGAAAAGTGCAACCTATCATGCGTACAGTCCAGAGTTCCGAAATGAAACGCTGGTCGAAGGAAAAATAAAGAGAATCTTTAAATTTTCCAAGGATTCGAAATATCGCCTAAACATTGCTTTAAAAGCGAAATTAGCCTATTCTGGACACGCTCGCCATAAGGCAGATGTGCAGACGACTCTTACTAACTCCGAAAGCAACTACGCAACATTCCTCAAGCAATTCCTGAACTTTCTTCTTCATTAATCTTTCTCAAACATCATACTCCTGTCACGCTTACACTGATTCTACGCGTGAGTCGGAAATTAACTTGTTTTGTAAATTCAGGTCTTACAGACGGTTAGGGCATGCCAGCATGAGAAAGATTTCTCAGATGAGTAAGCTTGACCTTGTCAGGGGCTTACCCACTCTGAAGTTCTCTTCAGATGCTCTTTGTGAAGCATGTCAGAAAGGCAAATTTACAAAAGTCCCTTTCAAGGCAAAGAATGTTGTTTCCACCTCAAGGTCGTTGGAACTTCTGCATATCGACCTTTTTGGACCAGTGAAAACTGAGTCTATAGGTGGCAAGAGATATGGGATGGTCAGTGTTGACGACTATAGCCGCTGGACATGGCTAAAATTTCTATCCCGCAAGGATGAGTCTCATTCTGTGTTCTCTACCTTTATTGCCCAAGTGCAAAACGAGAAGGCTTGCAGAATTATGCGTGTCAGAAGTGATCATGGTGGAGAGTTTGAGAATGACAAGTTTGAGAGTTTGTTTGATTCCTATGGAATTGCACATGATTTCTCTTGTCCTAGAACTCCTCAACAGAATGGTGTTGTTGAGAGGAAGAATAGAACTCTTCAAGAGATGGCTAGAACAATGCTTCAAGAAACTGACATGGCAAAGCACTTCTGGGCTGAGGCAGTAAACACAGCATGTTACATTCAGAACAGGATCTCTATCAGACCAATTCTGAATAAGACTCCTCATGAATTGTGGAAGAAAGTAAAACCCAACATTTCTTACTCTTATCCTTTTGGTTGTGTTTGTTATGCTCTGAATACTAAGGATATATTGCATAAGTTTGATTCTAAATCTTCTAAATGTCTATTACTTGGTTACTCTGAACGTTCTAAAGGCTTTAGAATTTATAATACTGATGCTAAAACTATTGAAGAATATATTCATGTTAGATTTGATGATAAGCTTGACTCTAATCAGTCAAAGCTAGTTGAAAAGTTTGCAGATATGAGTATAAATGTTTCTGATAAAGGCAAAGCTCCAGAGGAAGCTGAGCCAGAGGAAGACTCTCCAGAAGAAGTTGGTCCCTCTGATTCACACCCTCAGAGGAAGAGCAGAATTGTTGCCTCTAACCCTAAGGAGTTGATTATGGGAAACAAAGATGAACCAGTCAGAACCAGATCAGCATTCAGACCCTCTGAAGAGACCTTACTTAGTTTGAAGGGATTGGTATCCTTAATTGAACCAAAATCAATTGATGAAGCTCTTCAAGACAAAGACTGGATTCTGGCAATGGAAGAAGAATTGAATCAATTCTCCAAGAATAATGTTTGGAACCTTGTCAAGAAGCCTCAAGGTGCTCACATCATTGGAACCAAATGGGTTTTCAGAAACAAGTTGAATGAAAAAGGAGACATAGTCAGAAACAAGGCAAGGCTAGTTGCTCAAGGCTACAGTCAGTATGAAGGAATAGATTATACTGAAACATTTGCTCCAGTAGCAAGATTGGAAGCTATGAAACTGCTGATCTCATTCTCATTGAATCACAACATAATTCTTCATCAGATGGATGTTAAGAGTGCCTTCCTGAATGGATACATCTCAGAGGAAGTGTATGTGCACCAACCTCCTGGATTTGAAGATGAGAAGAACCTTGACCATGTTTTCAAATTGAAGAAATCTCTCTATGGTCTGAAGCAAGCTCCCAGAGCATGGTAAGAGAGACTTAGCTCATTCCTTCTGAAAAATGAGTTTTTAAGGGGTAAAGTAGATACAACTACTCTCTTTTGCAAAACTTACAAAGATGATATCTTAATTGTGCAAATTTATGTTGATGATATTATATTTGGATCTGCTAATCCATCTCTTTGCAAAGAATTTTCTGAGATGATGCAGGCTGAATTTGAAATGAGTATGATGGGAGAACCCAAGTACTTTCTGGGAATACAAGTTGATCATAAACCAGAAGCTACTTACATTCATCAGTGCAAGTACACAAAGGAACTTCTGAAAAAGTTCAATATGACAGAATCAATAATTGCTAAGACTCATATGCATCCTACATGCATTCTGGAAAAAGAAGATGTCAGTGGAAAAGTATGTCAGAAGCTCTATCGTGGAATGATAGGTTCACTTCTATACTTAACTGCATCTAGGCCAGATATTCTATTTAGTGTACATTTATGTGCTCGATTCCAATCAGATCCTAGAGAAACTCACTTAACTGCTGTTAAGAGAATTCTCAGATATCTGAAAGGTACCACTAACCTTGGCTTGATGTATAAGAAAACATCAGAGTATAAGCTTTCAGGTTACTGTGATGCTGATTATGCTGGAGATAGAACTGAAAGAAAGTGTACTTCTGGAAATTGTCAATTTCTGGGAAGTAATTTAGTCTCATGGGCAAGCAAGAGGCAATCTACTATTGCACTATCCACTACAGAGGCAGAATATATCTCAGCAGCTATTTGTGTAACACCCCGATTTCCGGGTGGCACTTTAGTAACCAAAAATAACTCTACGCGGAAAACAGGTAATTTTTTTTCGTTTGATTCCTTTTAAATAAAGCGATAGAAATAAAGACATAACCCAACACTAACTAACCAATATACAAATATATACACATGTACAGCCTCAGCTGCACTCTCCCGTCACGCGCACTCGCAGTGACTCCAAAGTAGTGTGCCCGCAGGCAAATATATACAGAACCAGAACTGTAAGTAAAAGTATCAAATATACAGTCATCCAAGAGAAAGTCGGCACCCAAAAATGGCCTGAACAAAAGACCCCTATACTCCGACAGACTCTCTGTGATCCTCCTCAAAAGAACCACACAAAAAGCCACACATCGGGAACCTACCCTGTCCCAAAAAGTAAGACGATCAGAGCTCCACACAAAAAAAATGACGGTAGCCTAACCTACCCTCCCTGTTGATACGCCCAAGTTGATGCAAGGGCTGCAATGGATCGTCTAGGATTGATCTTGGATGATGAGAACTCTGAAATGTGAGAAAGAAGAAGAAGAATTTCGTGATGGAAGGGAAATGGACAGAAAAGAGGGGAAGTTTTAGTGAAATGGAAGATGAAGACTTCACACAAAGGTGGTGACAAACCCTTGATAAGCCTAATTCTTGAATCACTCAAGAACTATGAGAATCACTCTCACAAATCTGAATCACTCAGAAAAGAAAATACTAATTCATTCATAATCTGTCTATTACATTGAAGGAGTGGGTCCTTTAAAGAAGAAGGAAATTCAGCCTAGTTACAAAAAAATGATGAGGTGTAATTTCTCTAGAAGAATCCTAGGCTAGGAGTTACAAATTAAAAGAGGAAGATAGTGATATGCTTCAGCCCTGAACGTGTTTTTAGTGGCTGATTGCTTCATGTAACTCCCTTTCTTGATTGTTATTCTGACCAGGGAATATAGCATTCAATGCTCTTTATGAACTTAATTTCCCTTTCTTTGTAACTCCATTCTTGGCTTTGGAAAGCTCTTCAATCCTTTGACTTTGCTGATGTAACTCCTCCATTCAGAACTTATTGAAATTCAAACACATTCAAAGAGTTTTAAGAAAGGAATGGATCCCTCCCTTTAAGCCCTTCATGCGCCACATGCAAACACACACCACTTGAAGTGGATTAAACACACTAAAATAAAATTCAGCAACATAATGCATTTGGATCCAACTTATTCAATTGGTCCTTTGCATTTTTATTGAAATAAAATAAAACAGAACATCACATGGCAGCCCCTATGCGTGGGCTGGCTCTTCTTCTTGGGCCTGAATGATCATCATGATTTTTGGTTCCATCTCTTCTACCACTTTGTCTTCAAGAATGGTTGCCACTACTTGCTGAAGAGTCTCTTTGGCCTTTTTAGCTCTAGCCCTTGTCATTGGTCCTCCAAGTCCTTTTAGGGCTCCATGACCCTTGTCCTTGTCCTTGTCCTCATCACCTGTCCAGCTCATAGCTCCTCCTCCTACTCATCGCTGCTCGGCGAGTAGCTCTCCCCACTGCTCTCGGAGTCAGAGTCGGAATCCACCGTAATCATCTCGGTGTCCAAGCCCACGACCTCCCTCCTAACTGTCCTGCGCACCGTCCTAGTCGAGCCGGTCTCAACATCCACTTCTCCTGTAAGAACATCCTCATCCCACTACCCTAAGCAAGGGGTCCACACGGTAGCCGAGTGGTGAAGCAAAGGAAAAGAGACGTGAGGCAGATGGGACGACAGACTCCCTCTTCGGCTGCACAAGCCTAGAGGACGACGCCACGTCGGTAGGATCAATTGCAGTAGCAGGAGGTGGCGCAACAGGTGCAGCAACAACAGGCTCGATCTCCGCTGGGTCCTCGTCATCAGAAGATGAAGCAGGAGGTGGTGCAGGTGGTCCTCAACCAGTACCTGGTCCACAGTGAACTGAGGCCGCAAGTCAAAACTCAGCTCCATACGTCGTAGCACTCCTCTCGTCAACCGTCCACGCTCGTCGGTCCGGTCCTCCATGACCCTTCCCCGGTACGTCGCTCGGTGACCAGCAACATCGATCACCCAAGCGGTGGGGGCATCCCGATCCACCAACTCATACCTGATCCCCCCCGAGGGAGAGACCATCGAGAACCAGTCGACCATCGACATCTGGCAGCAGGCCGACCGCCCAAACACAAAACATGCAACCAAAGCCAAGGCGCTAGGGTCAACTCACGGAAATAAGTAGATATACACTCAACATGTGATATGGGGTATAAATATATGTTGATATAAATATATAAGCAATCCTAGCATTTTATTGGCTCTAAATGCTTCAATAAATCAAACAGCACACAATTCCAGTCAGAGTGAATGTATGCGTGAAATGTAATCATATGATCCGGATATATGTGACGCGTTCCCGTTCGCCACAAGTGAAGCATTCCCGTTCTTCACTATGGATGAACCATTCCCGTTATTCATCCTTGGTGAACCATTTCCGTTATTCACCGTATGATGAACCATTCCCGTTATTCATCATTAATGAATTCGTGAACCATTCCCGTTATTCACCAAAAGATGCACAGGTGAACCATTCCCGTTATTCACCCAATTGATGCAATATGGTTAGCCAAACATCGAATCTTCCTCACCACACAAGCGTTTAGCTCAAAAACAATCTCAAAACAAACCCAAGAGTTAGTGTCGGTCATTACAACACAACTCCAATAACAAAACCCAAAATCAAAGCCAGAGTTAGTGTC